>NW_027632875.1:1331723-1513984 GCF_902686455.1 Sciurus vulgaris | reverse complement strand
TAGGCGCTCTGGGCCACAGATGTCTCACTCTCAACTGAAGCTGAGCCTTGCATGCATGGTCTTGGTCTGTTTCACTGTGGTCTTACTTTTCAAAGAAATCTGAACTTGGTGGGGCCCTAGTCTCCTATCTGCATACGCCAGCTCTTTTCTTACCTTCATCTCAGGGCCTGTGTCACCTTTCCTGTCTTCCATACTGATGGAAATGTACACAGCACACAGTCTCCAGAGAAGTCCTCAAGATTTACTCAGTTTGTCAATTACTTTGGAGACAAATGGAGGAACATAATTATTTGAATGAAGTCAGGTATACTCTTCCTTGGGACATTCCGAAGGCATTTCTGAGCCCCTTTCCATGATGGGGCTTTGCCTCAAGCCAACTGGAGAAAAAGATCCTGAAAGTTTATAATATTTAAATTTTCTACCAGTCTTGGGCATTTAGGTGAAGTTCATTGCCAATCTTCAAAAGGATATTGCCTGCAAATTGGGCCCCACCACTTTTGACAACTCTTATATTCAGACTGATTTCAGCACAGAATTGGCATCGTTGGTCCCCTTTGTGATTGCCAGGAGCAAATCCAATCCTCTGAGGAATGGTCTGGTAAATGATGTAAACACGTCTTGATCATAATGAGTGCCATGGTGAAGAGAATCAACTATGAAATACCCAAGCTTTCTGGTAATAAAATGACTCTGTAGGGATTTTCCTTGAATTCACAGGATGTTCCCAATTCCTGGAAACCTCAGCTCTCTTAGCATTTACACCCAAATATTCAGGGGAAAATGCTGTGATTGAATTCAAATTCAGACAAGAGGGGCAGGATGGTGTATTAGAGGTACCCAGCACTTGTCTGTAGTAAAGAGAGAGAATCTAAAGGCCACACTGAGGTTTGTGGCCATGGGAGAATACTCAAGATCAACAGAGGAGAGACTCAGACCTGATGATTCCTGAGTATTGGGCTGGATTGTGAAAGTGAGTGCCCAGTACTGATCCCAGGGCAGGCAGCAGGGCTAGGGCAGACCTCCAAGGCAAGTGTTGGGGTGGAGGCAGGAGAGTCCCAGTGAGCAGCAGAGGCACAGGACTCAGCACTGTGCAGCAGTGTCATCTGAACACATGACAGATCTAGGACATGCATGGTGAACAGGCTCTGGAGGTGTGCTCTGCCCTTCACTGCATATTCTCTTGGTACCCTAACTGGGAGTGACAGCTTCCCAAGGGGGGTTAAAAACTTTCTTAACTTGTGTCCTCATGTTTCAGACACAATGTTGATTTAGGTTAACATTTCTATTCATCCAAAACATTATATGTGAAAATCTATGGAATAGATAATATGGATATAATAATGGATATATGGATATATAATATGGTATAGATAATATGGAATAGAGAATAGAGAATAGATAAGAAACTAAGATGCATTTCAAAATTAAAAGATCTTTCCTTAGTTTTGTCAAGAGACACATTTCAGAAAAATTAAGAAGTATACATAAAAATCTTAAAATTCTACTATTCATATATAACTACTATTAACATTGAACACATAACTTATAGATATATACATTTTATAAATACAAAATCATATTAATAGTTTTAAAACTTCTAAATTATTTCAAATTGCATCCACTTAAGAGTGGCCCCCTCAGCCCCAGGAACAGAGTTGTTTTTTTCTCCCTTTTAAGGTGGTCACTATACAGATGGTCTGGTTAGTGGGACTGAAGGTGTTTAAGCTCAAGTTGCCCCATTAGCTCTGTCTTGGGCTTCTTGTTCCTCCAATATGGGACGAGAGGAACATGACCCCAAAGGCAGATATGAAATTCGAGTCTAGTCTGGGCTCCCAGATTCCTTTGAATGCATGAGGACAAACTCACGAGTAGAGGTGGCCTTTCTGTGTGTGGTGCTAGTTCTCCCAGGAGAGCTTAAAGGGTTCTGCTTGGACAGACTTTGTGGGATGGCAGTAAATGTAGGAATGTTGCTTGCCCTTGTTTGCACTTTACCTTCTGTCCCTTTGCCCCATGGTGGTCATCTGCCTATGGACACTGGAGGTGCTCTGTCCCAAGCTTGCCCCAGGTTGCTGTCTGTTGCTTGGGGTCCATCCTCTTTAAGAAGAGATGCACAAGGCCCCAAATGCTGATATGAGATCTGGGAGCAAGTCTGGGCTCCCAGATCCCCCTGAGGTGACAGAGACAGACGAGCTACCAGAGGTTGCCTTAATGGGAGTGGTGTTGTTCCCCTGAGATGAGCATAGGTGTTCCTGGGTGGGCAGGTGTTGGGGGGTGGCACTCAGGGTAGAAACTCCAGTGTTTCCTTGTTTTTGTTTTCTTTTGTTCTTTTGTTTTTTGGGGACAGTGGTAGTGTTCTGGCCAGGGACACTCTTAGTGTTCTGACCCAAACTTGCCTCATTTTGCTCTCCAGTTCTGGGGGTTCCTCTACTTTTTGAGCAGGTGTTTATTGCTGCCCTGGGAGATGTCAAACCTGGGACCAAGTCTGGGCTCCCAGATCCCATTGGTGACATGGGAGCAGACCTAAAAGTAGAGGAGGTCTTTCTCGGGGTGGTCCTTGTTCCCCCAGGAGAGCCTAAGGGTTTCTGCATGGGCAGGCTTTGGGAGGTGGCAGTAAGTGTAAGAACACCAGTGTTTGCTTTCCCTGACTTGCACTTTCCCTTCTGCCCCTTGGTCCCCATGGTGGTGCTCTGCCTATGGACATTGGCATTACTGTGTCCCAAGCTTGCCCCAGGTTGCTCTCTGTTGTTTGGAGTCCCTCCTCTTTGGGAAGAGATACACATGTTCCCAAAGGCTGATATGAGATCTGGGAGCAAGTCTGGGCTCCCAGATCCCATTGATGTGAAAGGGACAGATGAGCTACTAGAAGTAGCCTTTCGGGGGGTGGTGTTGGTCCCCTGAGATGAGCCTAGGTGTTCCTGGGTGGGCAGGTGTTGGGGCCTGGCATTCAGGGTAGGAGCTCCAGTGCTTCCTTGCCCCCGTTTGCTCTTGCTTTTGCATTTTCTGGGTGCAGTGGTAGTGCTCAGGCCAGGGGCACTGTTGCTGTTCTGTTCCAAGCTTACCCCATGGTGCTCTCCGGGTTTGGGGGTCCCTCTACTTTCTGAGCAAATGCTCATTGCTCTTGTGGGAGTAGTTAGGCCTGGGGACAAGTCTGTCCTTCCAGTGGCCTTTGATGGAACTAACCCTGTCAGCCTGGAAGGGAATGGAACTTGTTTCTCACAGGTTGACTGGGGCTGCCTGTTGTCAGGACAAACACTGGCCACAGTCCCTGTCCTCTGGGGGGCAGCTGCAGAGGGAGAGGCCAATGCATTTGATGCCCCAGCAGGCCTTGCAGCCTGGTGGCCAGCAGAGTGTGCCTGGGTGCTGGCATGGGAACCCATGGTGGGGTTTCTATGTGTGTCAGCCCCGAGGGCTGAGTGCTTTGGACTGACCAAGGCTGGGGGGCCTGCACTTAATGGTGGGATTGGGGCTGCCCCTGGACCTGGAGCTGCCTGGTGTCCAGATTGAGGGCTGGCAAAGGAGAGGGACATGGGCATCTTCCCATGAGGAACCCCAGGGATTTGTGGAATGGTGGCTCCACAGATGACGGCCTGCTTACCAAGCAGAGCCTTTTGCCGCACCCTTGGAGCTGGCCTGCTGGTGCTGTCCACAGGTGAGGCCCAGGGTGTTCTGTTGGGCTTTGGGCCCTGGTGAGAGGGGAGTAAGCTCCTACCCGAGCTGGATGGAGGCCCCACATGGAGGGACTTGGAAGGCAAACTGGTGTTCATGAGGGTGGCCCCAAAGGGGTCCACTGGCTGTGGAGCCAAGCTTGCCAGACTGCTGGGAGAGGGCCTGGGAGGAAGGGCCAAAGCAGCAATTGGCAGGCTGTGGGGGAAGAGGACACTAAGGTTGGAGGTGGGAGGGTGTCTCTGGGATGAGACAGCAGAGCCCACCCACATTGGGGTGGAGGCTGCCACAGTGGTGATACTGGGATGGTGGAGCAAGTTCTGGTTAAGGCCCAGGGATGCCACAGGCCTGGCCCCTCCTCCCAATGCAGCGGGGTCCCATTCATGGGCTTGGGGGGCCATGGTAGTGCTGTCACACATGGCCTGGGTCTCACCCATCAGAAGGCAGTTGATGTGCTGCAGAACTTTCTCCTTCTCCCGGTCTAGGTCCTCAGCGGTGACTGGACAGGCCAGTTCCAGAGGTGGTGGCAGCCTCAGAGGTTCCCCTCGGTGGTGAGGCAGCAAAGGAATCTTCCGTTTCCGTGGCCTGCCGGTGTTCCCAGTACATGAACACTTCTTCCTTGCCAGTGACTGTCCCACCCTCCCTTCTGCCACCTTCTCAGTGTGGGCCTTCTTCAGTGGAATCTCTGGGGATGTAGAGCATCCCAGGGGCAGCTTACGGTTGGAAGGGCCTGGAGCCCTCCTCTTCAGGCCTGGGAGACCTCGACTGGAGCTGTATGAGCTGCTGATGGCATTTCTTTTGTGGCAGGAACTCATACAAGTTGCCAGGGAGATGCCAGCTCCGTCTTGGGAGCTCTGAGTGCAGACATTTACCTGCAGAGCCCCAGGCCTGGGCACAAAGGAAGGCAGGCGGCCATGGGACACCAGGGGCCTGAAGGCAGATTGTGCTCCTGCAGTCACATGGGAGCTACCCCTCTGATATTTTCTTTCTTCGGGGTCTTCTGCCTTCTCAGGCTCCCCTTGGCCACTGTCTTCAGGGGCTCTGTGTACAGTCTTCCCTGGACAGTGGTCTTGGACAGGCCTCGGTCCTGCAAGCTGGCAAGCAGCCCCTTCCTGCTCCTGTGCCATAGGAGGAATGCGCTTGATGATTTGATGGTCTGTGCTGCAGGAACCAGTGGAAGGTGCAGCAGACAGCAGCATCTTCCTCAGCAGACCTGGCATGCGGAGGATGGAGGACATGTCCGCGTCTCCCAGGAAGTGTAGAAAAGTCTTCAGGACCCTGGACATGCATCTAGGAGATGCTCTACTCAACCGCCAA
This sequence comes from Sciurus vulgaris, assembly GCF_902686455.1. Lineage (NCBI taxonomy): Eukaryota > Metazoa > Chordata > Mammalia > Rodentia > Sciuridae > Sciurus > Sciurus vulgaris. The sequence goes on along the minus strand of NW_027632875.1, from coordinate 1,509,004 downwards.
TGTGCCCTTGGAAGCCGGCGGCAGGATGACCTGTGAGTGTTCCCGTGGAACCAGGCAGCCCAGAGTGTCCAACCAGAATAGGGAAGTTTGCGGGAGCTGTGATAGGGCTTCATGGGGGATGCCACTGGCTGGTCCCTGGTGGCCACCAGTGAGGGACAAAGCTTTCCCTGGGACATACCCATGGCAGCTATTAGAGGCGCAATTCAGAAATACAGTGGTGAGCGCAAAGGGTCCTTCTGTGGCCAACTGGTTTCAGGAGAAACAGCAGTAAGACCTGTTACCACGATGCAGGTAAGGAAGGTAATGGTTAGAGAACCCTGGGCACGTGCAGAAAACCGTTGACACAGGACACGAGGCAGGGTCGTGCCAGCAACGGACACGCACGTGCAAAGGTGCACGTGCAAAGGTGCACGTGCAAGGAACGGACACCCACGCGCAAAGGTGCACATGCAAAGGTGCACATGCAAAGGTCTGCCAGGGCACGAGGCAGGGTCATGCCAAGAACGGACATGCACATGCAAAGATGCACGTGCAAAGGTGTGAATGCAAATGTCCGCCAGGGCAGGAGGCAGGGTCGTGCCAGGAACAGACATGCACGTGCAAAGGTGCGCATGCAAAGGTCTACCAGGGCACAAGGCAGGGTCGTGCCAGGAACGGACACCCACGTGCAAAGGTGCACGTGCAAAGGTGCACATGCAAAGGTCTGCCAGGTCATGAGGCAGGGTCGTGCCAAGAACGGACATGCACATGCAAAGGTGCACGTGGAAATGTGTGCATGCAAAGGTCTACCAGGGCACGAGGCAGGGTCATTCCAAGAAAGGATACACACGTGCAAAGGTGCACGTGCAAAGGTGCATGTGCAAGGATGCACATGCAAAGATCCACCAGGGTATGAGGCAGGGTCGTGCCAGGAACAGACACGCACGTGCAGAGGTGCATGTGCAAATGTGGGCATGCAAAGATCCACCAGGGCACAAGGAAGGGTCATGCCAGGAAAGGATACACACATGCAAAGGTGCACGTGCAAAGGTGCGTGTGCAAAGGTCCGTGTGCGTGTACCAGATGCAAGAGGGATAGTCACAGAAACCACGTGCCTGGAGCATGCTTGGATCCTGGGGGGACTGTGGAGCAGGGGCACTTTGGTTTTGGATTCAGAGCCTGCTGGTCCACCATCTGACCCATTGACGTTTCCTGATCCTCTGGGAAGGGTTGTACATGTTGGTTGAAGGGCAGCAGTTTTGGCAATGGCAGGGATTCCTCCTCTCATGCTGGTGCAGCGCTCCTGCTCCTCCCCAGAGGTGTCCAGAATGGCTGCACAGCTGCACTGGAGTCCAGTGGAGGTGGTGGGTGGCAGGAGGGCTAAGCAGTCTCTGGCTGGCAGATAGAGGGTGGCTCTTAGTGCATGCAGTAGGTGGGTACTAGGGTGACACATGGGGGTTTTCGCTGGTGGTACCTGTTCCTCCAGTACAGGGACAGGCCCGTGCCTCCTTGAGGGCGCTCTTCTCTGGAAAGGTGGGCAATGGCTCAGTCCCCAATATGCACACTCCACATACCACCAAGGGTGGAGGAGGGTGGTGGGCTGTTGCAGGGATGCCAGCAGGAGACATCATGGGCCTCTGAAGTGGGGAAGCAAGGACAGGAGTTAGGCAGTGCGCCAGCACAGGACTGGTCCTGCAGGTGTGCAGTGAATGAGCAAGTGGGGATGGCGTCACCAGGATCTAACTCACTGGGCCTGGGAAAAGACACTTCCTCCACCATCACAGTGAAGGTGTGAGCCAGCGTTTGTATCTAGTCTTGATCTGGTGAGCACAGGCGGTGGTGGGTTTGACAGCTAGGTTTGGAGCTCTTGCAATGGTAGGAATCCCTCCACCCATGCCCCACCCCAGAGCTTTCAGAGAGCCGTCCATGGTCCTGCAAGGTTCTGGCCAGACAGAAGGAAAACTGCTGGGGAGCAAGTTTCCTGGTGGTGGCAGCTTGGAATCAGGGACTATCTTCCTGCACTTCCTCTGGGAACACTGGAGGGGACAGCTTCTGAAAAGAGAGCATGAGTGCCACCCAGTCTCTTACCGAGGGCTTCAGCAGGGCAGGCAGGGAGAGACCAGTACCCTGCTATACCTTTCTTTCCCTCTGTAGGGAAGCCAGAATACCTCAGCTCGTGTGCTCACAAAGTCTGGTTTTATTTATGTTTGGGCTGCTCTCTTCGATTTTTGTATCAAGATTCTCCAATTGTTTGAGTGTGTCTTTGCTTAGCTGTTCTGGGGACACTAGTAGGCCTCCTACTGATTCCACAGTGGAAGACCTGTTCACGTTTGACCAGTTCAATCCAACACAGACACCTTACAGACCTAGAGATCCCCTCAGCATTCACTGTTGGGAGGTTCCAGCTGTTAAGCATATTGGCTTCCTGCAGATGGAAGGACACCCTGCCAGAGTTAGGTGTGAGTTTTGGAGTTCAAGCTTCCCATAACCTACTGAGCAGCCATGCATGCTTCTCCGCCCTCAGCTGTGAAGATCTGCCACTCTTCATCACAGGTGGAGTGCTGGGTGGTTTTTTGGACTGGACAAAATATCGTGAGCAGTCCCTGGAAGAGCCAGGCAGGAGGGAGCCTCAGCTGGGACCACTGTCCAAGATGGGTGCTCCTTGGGTCCTCTCACTACCCGCGGGTTCTCCCAGGTGCAGCCTGCAGGGTGGGGGTGTTGCTGGGGCTCATGGTGCCTGGTGCTGTTACTCCTGGACATGCATCCTCCTGACCCCTTTTGGTGGTGCTGCCTGGCAGGCTGCAGTGGGGACCCAGGCCCTGGATGGAGAGGGATCACTCATAGCCCACATGAGCCATGTGAACCACAGACCAGCACTCCTCTTCCAATGGGTGAAAAAGTTGGGGTGGGGTTGCCAAGAATGTGAGCCTGAGACTCAGTGTGCAGGACCTCCCTGTGACAGCATAGCTGAGCTGGCACTTTTCTTGAATCTTCCTCTGGGGTGGCCAGGACCACTACTTGCCCAAGTGTAGTGAATTCATAGTGCTGTTGGAAAAATGGCTGTGAGATGGGGTGTGTCCCCCACCGTAGGCCTTCCCAGAGGCTCTCAGACTGGGAATTTCTCAGTGTCCTCTTTCAGACCCCTTTTCCTGCTGCATAGGGTGGAAATCTGGACACTCTCCTAGATCATGCCTGCCTCTGGTGTCAGGGGTGCTGACTTCCTGGATGAAGGCCAGTCATTTGGCCACACCCAGGAGGTCCTGGAGCCTGAGATTGGTCAAGCTCTTTAATTTCTAATAACAAAGGTAAACACAGTCATTATTTCTTGTTTAAAACAGCAATTATAAAAATTATAAAAACAGCCTATAAAGGAGGATCCCAGCACCCAAGGGGCCCTCACCATTGTCATTGGGTTGTACCACCTTCATGTTTTACTTTTAGATAGACTCCCCTTCCCATGAGAAAGAGGGAGTCCTTAGGAATACTTTATGTGGGGGTTTCTCAAAGTCATTTTGACATGCTATGTACAGTTAGGGTGGGGTCATATTGACTTAAGAGGTGACATGGTGGAATCAGGAAAACAAATATTAAAGAAATTGAACTCAGATTTGACCAGGATTCCTTGAATGTGGCCTTATCTTTTTGAGTGTATGGATGGTGTTGTACGCAGGTGTCATGCAGTCATTTAAAGGAATGTACGTTGTGACCACAGATACACACCTAGAGGATGAACTTGCACATATACTAAGCCACATGAAGGCTTCACTGTGGTTGTCAACAATGTCCTGCTTCACAAAGACCTTTCTCTCCCTCTTCTTAGATGGAACAGAACCTGGAGTCCTGGAAATTGCCTTTGAAGATTCAAAATTTTGCTTTGGACATAAGAAAATATCGATGTTGAAAACGACTGTGAAAAAATTGGGTTATCAATTGATTTCTAAATGTGGAAGCACAATATAGTAATACATAGTTCTTCTATTATGTATAATATAAATACATAATTGCTTCCACATTATCAAGTTAAATTTCATGAGTATGTATTTGATCTCCTTTAAAGTTTATATCATCAGGACAAAACCCCATTTTTATTCTCTCACTGGGAATTATTTATTCCCACACTGAAAATTTTTCTTAGAATTGGGTTCAGTTTATATTTGGATACTTAGAGTCATATATTCGTGTTCTAAAAACATCTAGAGTTGCTTGCACATATCATCTAGTAATTTGTTTTTAAATTGAATGTAATGATATGCACACACACATACAAATGTACCTAGATTAGGTGTTAATATCGCCTGCATGAGGAAACAGAAGCACACAGAAGCTACAAAACATGCCCAGGACCCAATATGACTTCCCTAGTGAATGTTTGTGTCTCCTCTTAATTTATATCTTCAATCTCTAATGCCAGTGCAATGCCATCACAAGTGGGGCCTGTGGGAGTTAAATTAGATTTAGATAAGGATATGGGGACATGGCTGCCAAGATGAGTTGAGTATTCTTAGAAGGTGAGGAAGAGACCAGGACTCATGTGTTCTCTGCCAAGTGAGGACACAGTGAGAAGGCAGCCAGCTGTGAGAAAGAAGCTCAATCTGCCAGACCCTTGACCTTGAACTCCCACCCTCCAAATGGAGAGAAAAAAATGTTTTTTAACATTCCCAGGTTCAGGTATTTTGTTGTAGCAGCTGCAGCTGACTAGGACAGCCAGTGAAGAGACTTTGTGAATATCAAAATGAAGTGATGTATACAAAGTGGTCTATGAATTTTAGCTATTGCATTAGCACCTTCATCATCATAACCATTTTTTCATAACCAAATGGCATAGGGGCTATTTTCACACCTAATCCAATTCCAAAGGAAGTCACTGGACTTTGATCCAGGAGACAGAGGCTATGTACTGCTCTAGATGAGCAGTACCCAGATTTGCAGGTATTTTGTGGCCTACATAGGGATCTACATAGACCTTTGGCTGCTCTGTAATTGAGTTTTTTGGGCCATCATGAGATTTATACCCCTGGTCAAGTCAATGCCATCCCCTTTTAGGGTGACCAAGTTAATCATAACCAGTCATTTACATCTCGAGTCATTCAAAAATCAATATGAATTTTCTCTTCCTCAGACACCTGTAAAAGCATGAATGACAGGTGATGTCACTGAACAACTGACACAGGAGTAGAGAGCTCGAAGAGCCTGGAAAGGAGCCAATCAGACGAGAGATGATGGCAAGGCTGGAGGAGGCCGATCTCTATCCAGGGGGCTGTGGTCAGAGCTAGCCGAGTTCCTTCTGGGACCTTCTCAGGATGGAGCCTTGGTAAGAGTATAGATAGATATGACCAGCCATGAGCAGTGTGGAAGGAGGATGAATTTTGGATTCTGGTGTAACTAGATTTGTATTTTAGCTTTACAAATTTACAGCTAAGAAACTCTAAAGAATTAGGTTCAGTTACCTGAGATTCAGTTTTCTCACCCACCAAGTGGGCACTGTAAATTAACCTTCTCCACAAAGATGGAGTGCAGATGTATGAGGTTATATTTGCAAAGCAATTTTTTTTGGCAATAGGAGGCTGGAAAGTGCAAGAGGAAAGGGTTGGGAAGCCAGGAGAAGCTGGTTGACATCCTGTCTTTTCAGCTTCCTACTTGATTGACTTCAGGTAAATCACTTTACTACTCCAAGTATCAGTTTCCTTGTATTGGTATAATAACAGAACATCCAGCCCAGATTGGTTATAGTGAGGCCACACACTATATGATGTCACACACACAAGGATTTGAGTGCAGAACATAGAGCAGTGTATGAGCTTGATGAGGGTGCTACTTTGTAAATGTGGTTCTTATCCACCCCAAACTGCAGCCAGAGGAAGTTGTTAGTTCTTGTTGACTCTGATCTTGATGGAGTGCTGGGTTCTTCAGGGTCCTAGCAAGGAAACATTGTCATCTCCACAGTAGCTAAGCTGAGGGGTTTTGGTAAGTGATAGCAGTACCACAAATATATTAAATTAATGCAATATCAAATAAAAACAACACATGCATGGTGCAGGCAGTCCCCAACTGAAGACAGTTTGATGTAAAATTCTTTTTCAAAAGCAGTTTTTATTGTACTCAAGGTATTAAGGCATGTACCAAATAACTTTGTAATCAGTAAACTTTATCACTCAATAAAAAATAAGCCACTACAGTATGAAGAGATAAACAAATGACTAAAGTATCCAGCTCTGACAGCTAACAGACAACATGAAATGGGGAGGTTGCTTTCTTTAGAAATGCTAAATTTTCTTGTAATGGGACAAATAAAATACAGTGTTCTAAATATGCATAATCATAAAAATAAAAAGAGCAGTATTAACACTTATACTATGAGCATAACAGACTCCATTGCTTCTATTTAACAGCCTTAGCCAACATGTGCCTACTCCCTTTCCTAGATTTAAGGACAATCTCCTCTGAGGAATACTAGTGTGGTATACCATTAAATAACTTATTTTTAAAGTTACAACCTACAGAGAAATCAACAGCTTGTCAAGCTAGATATAACACTGGCAACCATTCTTCAAAAGCACTTCTCTTAGAATAAATCCCCTTGACTGGCAGGATAAGGTTGTACTATAGAACCTTCTCCCCAAAGCCACAAATCCCCTTCTATGACCTGTCCCTGTTCCCTCATCATCCCTTCCCCACACTCATATTCAACTTCCCCCCAGAACCTGGCAGAGGAGTAGGTGCCAACCAAAGCATTTCAGTCTGGTAAGTGTTAGAAACACTGTGGGAATGCTAGCAAGGGACTATGATGTCCTGAACAGATGACATCCAGCCAGGGCCAAAACAGTGGTAAAAGGCAGGTGAGTCTCCAGGCAGAGGTGACATTTGTCACCTCTATGTGCCAAGCTCTATGCTGTGCACATGATGTTCTGCATCTTGTTCCATTCTCCCAGTATCAAATGGCCAGGGTTCAGAGATGTGATGTGATTTTCCTGAGGTAACACAGCTAATAGCTACAAGGGCCAGGATATGACATCTGGAGCCATGATAGAAAAACCCTTTTAAATCTGAATGCCAGCTCTGCCCCTTCCTAGCTCTGTGACACATAGTGGGCCACTTCACCTCCCTGAGCCTCAGTTTTCACATCTGTGAAACAGGCCAGCTTCCCAGGGTCTTGCTGGATTTTCACACTTTGCAATGCCGCAGGTGAGGCCCAGCGCAAGCTCTCTGACCTTGAAGACCAGGAGCTCTTCACAGGGCTGGTGCCGGCAGGATGGAGGGGATAGTCCAGTGGGCCAGCTCTCAGTGTGCCCTGTGTTCCTCCATAGCACACAGTCAGGGGTATCCTGAGCTCTGCCTTCATCCCCAGGAGACATCCAGATGGAAGGGAGAGTGGGGCCTGGACGGCTCAGATGGGTGCACAGATGTGCTGTTGGGTGACTGCAGGGACCACAGGGAAGGGACCCATTGGCTGGGTCACTTTGGACTTTTCTTCCCCCACCCTGACCTCACAGCCCAGTGATTCAGACCTGGGAAGAACTTTGTGGTCTTCTTTCAGTATTCTCAGTCTCAAGGGCCCATAGAGGAGAGGGAATTTGCTTAAGGTCCCAGAGTGACTCTGAGCAGATTGGGATCTAGAATCCAGTGAGACCACCAGAGGGTCAATGCCACTAGCCGAGTCCTGTGAGTCCTTTTACACTGTCCTCTGTGCTTGGCAAACTGGGGAATTCAGGAAATACTTGTTGAGCGAGCAGGTACAGTAAGAAAAGCCCATGGCCTGGGGTGTGACCAGAGGTGGACTTCTGTCCCCTCTCTGGGCCAGCCCCACCTCCCTGGGCAAGTGCTTCCCCTTGCTGAGATTCCATTTCCCAAAATGCATTCATATGGTAGGTGCCTGAGTGGGGATTTGAACCTGGGTCTGCTGGATCCCAGGGCTGATAGTCTACATCACACAGTCTACATCACACAGTCTACATCACACCTCCTGATTCATCCAACCATTCACTAATGGAAATTCTTATTGAGCACCTACTATGTCCTGGTTATAACACAGTTAAAAAAAGGAGAGGTTTATACCCTCATAGAGCTTATATTCTGGAAGGAGGATGCGGACAGAAGCCAGTAGAGAAAAAGGACAGGGAGGGTGGTAAGTACGCTGAAAGGGCCATGATAAGGGACAGGTTGTGGTCAGGGAAGGAGAGGACATTTGGTGTGACATCTGAGAGAAGCAGCAGCCCACTGTGCAAAAGTCCATGCAAATAATTAAAGTGGGAAGCAGGTAGCTACTAAGTCACAAACCTACTGAAGACAGGTGACAAAGATGTGGAAGGAAAGCAACTACCAGAGTGCTCCCAAAATGGCCTGCAAATGGTCCTGGGGAGCAGCACAGCCTTCTGGGGAGCTGCACCCTGGAGGCACTGGTCTCTCCCCACTGCCTTGCAGGTGAAGCAGATCATGGAAGAGGCGGTCACGTGCAAGTTTGTCCACGAAGACAGCAGCCACATCATCTCCTTCTGTGGTGAGTTGGTGGCCTGTCTGTGGCCTGGAAAGTTTCTTTTCTGGGCGTGGCCTCAGGAAAGGCAGTTCTTTGAGCCAGACTTCTCACATCATGTTTTGTGACTCCACAGTTAATTTTGGATCCTGACTCAATTGGAGAACCTGGAGATACAGAATAGTGAGAGAACCAGTTGACAGTGACTTCTGCACCCTGTGGGGAGGTCACCCTGGCTTGCACTGGGGGATCACCTTGCCCTACATGTGGGCATGCCTTACATAGACCCATGCACCTGAGCAGCGATCTCTGTTCCAGTTTCTCACTCTGCCCATGAACTTGCAAGGTAGAGGGATAGTGTAGACGAGGACTTTTTAAAGACAGGGAATGAAGAGTCCCTGCTGACACATCCCAAGGGACCATGGCCAGCCAGCTCAGCAAAGGAGGCAGGCCTGGGGTGCAGAGCATGACTCAGACTTCTCTCCCTAAACCTGCTCTGCTCATAAGGTTCCAGAAATAACGGCACTGCCAGGCTCGTGCTGTGCTTTGACAGTGGCTGGATATAGGTGCTCTGCGTGAGCCTGAAGTCAGCACTCAGCTCATCGGTGCGTGTGCACAGTGAGTTTGTTTCTCTTCCTCCTCAAGAGTTTCATCTGTAATGACAGGAGCATCTCCTGGTGAAGGTGTCCTCCAGTCCCCCTCCCTGTGACGTTGACCCCCAGGAGGTGCCTGAGTAAAGGCACCTGGCCAGCCCACCAGCTCTGGGCAGATGGCTGGGGCACCACAATGTGCTGAACACGTTCATGTCAGGGAGCCAGAGCCCCAGTTCACCCTCTTTTCACCCAGGCAGACCTGGGTTCAAATCCCAGCTCTGCCTCTTCTTATTGGGTGACTTTGGGCAAGAACTTATTTTTTAAGTGGAATATGTTTATTTAATACACACAGACATACACTCAGGTGTTTATATATGTGTATATATGAATATATGTATTTACATATGTGTACATAAATACATATGTATAAGTACAGATAAGCATTGGGAATATTATCTATGTTTATGTAAAACATTTATATTTTATTACATTTATATAACTATTTATTTTCTCCTGGACATTTTTATTTGCAAATAGAAAACATACATGTCCACATGGAGACTTGCCAACATACCTATCAATTAAACCCTTAGAGAAATAGAAAGTGATAAAAAGTATCATGATAGTTCTCTAACTGACCAAAGTTTCCATGTGAGAGAAATCAGATGGCAGTAACTGAGGCCTGAAGAGTCCCATCGAGGGTGCTTTTATCCAGTGTCCTCAGAGCCTTCACCAGAAAGAATCAAACATTGTACACAGAACCTGAAATTAACTTATTTCAGTATAAGCACATGGAAAATATTGTCTGTATAAGTTAAAACTCAGAATGTAAAAAGAGTTTTACCCATAATGTTTTAAATGCATGAGCAGAGTGGGCAAAACAATCTGGACATTGATTCACACAAGTAAAGGCTGACTCAAACAGAGACGAGCCATCAACCCCAACCTTCTCCCTGTTTCTGCTTGCACAGAACCTTGGCCAAGCTCTCCACCCTGTGTGGTTCACTAGAGCTCTTACTTCATGGGCTTCGTCTCAAGAGTTAGGTAAGGTAAACCTTCCCAGTTATCTGACATCCCCCCAGGTGCCCAGTAAGGAATAGCTGCTGTTATATACTCACTTTTTCAGTAAGCATTAATGTTATACCTGTTGCATACCTGTGCATGAGGAGGTGAGAAGATAGAGGGCTGCCAGAAGCACCAGGAGTAAGATAGAGGCTGTCAGCATGACCTGCACAGGGCCAGTTTCCCAGAATGGCTCACTTCAGCCCAGAAAGGGAAAGTAGTTTGCCAGAGGTCACACAGTGAGTTTACAGTAGAGGCCAGGGTATATAATCCACGTGTCCTGCTCTGAGGAGACTGGGCATAGTCAGAAGTGGGAAGATTGCTACAAAATCCTCAACAGTGTGACTTATGGCTCACCTTGAACTCAGCCTGTGTTTGAATCCTGACTCACTTGCTGGGTGCCCTTGAGCAATTCAGTTCACCTCTCTGATCCTCAGGGTCCACATTTGGAAAGTGGAGGTAGTTTTCCTTCCTTCCTTTCTTTAAACTCCAGCAGAGTTTAAAGGAGACCCATAAACATGAACTGTACTACATTCACAGTAGCAATGATGGTGGTGGTGGTGGTGGTGATAATGATGATAATGATATTGATATTCTTTGGCCCAGGTAGATGTGAGCAGTCTATAACCCATCTCTCTCCCTCTGAAAGGGGTAGAAGTTGGCATTCATAAAGCACCCACTGTGTGCCTGGCTCTGCTAAATACTTCCCATGTGTGCTTTTCACCTCTCCTAACAGCATCTCTGAGGCTAATGCTCACACTACTGCCCTTCCTAGGTGAGAAAGCAGAGGGACTGAGGGGAGGTCGTTTCCCAGTCACACAGCTGGTTAGTGGCTGGCAGAGGACCTGCATAGAGGTGGACCAGCCTTAGCCATGACTGTGAGTTATCCACTACGCTCCCTCACTTCATTAGAGAGTGAAGCCAGCCAGGTGGGGTGCACACGTGTTTTCCTGTAAGGCTGGCCAGAGGCAGGTGATGCTAGGCGTACTGGCTGCCCAAGGAGCCTGTGTCTGATGGAAGCTCCAAGCCATGCTGGGTGCTGGGAACATGGACAGGAGAGTCAGTGCTGCTGCCCACCATGTCCCCACAGCTGCAGTGGAGGCCTGTGTCCTGCATGGGCTGTGGCAGTGGATGGCTGGCTTCCTGTGCAGCAACAAGATCGCAGCTCTCTTCATGAAGGTGGGCAAGAGATTTCCACCAGCCGAGGAGCTGAGCTGCAAAGTCCAGGACTTGGAGCAGCTGATTGAGAGCATGTGAGTGTGGGGACCAGGCTGGACAGCCCCTCCCTAGCCCCTGGCATGCTCTCTGCTCCCCAGACCATCCAGTCTCTTTCTGCCTCAGGGCCTTGGCACATGCTGTTCCTTCAGCAGGCTCGCCTGCTTGGTCTTCCGTGGCCCCAGCTCTGTCACTCCAGCCCTCACCCCACCTTCTTTCACATCACCTGTTTGCTTTCTTCACACTTGTTCTTGCCATCAGGAATTAGCTGTTTCTTGTTTTATTGTTAACTTGATTGTTACCTCTCTGAATGCCACAAGGAAAGGCAGCTACATCCGTGTCATCCTGTTATGTCCCCAGCATCTGGGGCAGTATCTAGCACCTGGAAAATGCCCCTGAGGCAGTTGGTGCTGGGACCACACCCTGTTCTCAGTGCAAAGCCTCAAAGGATCAGAGTGCTCTCTGCCTTCAGGGACCAGCTGCTGGAGCCTTTGATTAAAACTGTCTTGGAAGCCGCTATTGAAGGCGGAGGTGTGTCACTCACCTATCGTGATGCCTGGTTAACGAGTTGGGGAGGTTTATGACTGATTGTGCTACATGGCCTGTTCTGAATACAGAGCCCAACCCCCAACTTGGGGCCTGGGTGGAGAAGGCAAATGGGTTTTAACTCCAATTTGTGCCTGTGGCTCCCATAGACTGTGTCATGAAGGATTCTGAAGCTGTGATTGGGCCTCATGGAAAAATGTGTGTGGATTGATTGACTGTGTCTGTCACAAGCAAGGGAAGGGAAGGGGAGAGACAAACTTACTCTACGTCTATCAGTTCTCTGTTACTACAACAAAATACCTCAGATAATTGACTTAAAAAGAGGACAGGTTGAATTAGACTCAGAGTTTAGAGGTTTTTGTCTGATGACCATTTGGCCCCATTATTGGCCTATGGTGTGGAAGCTGTTTGCTTTATGGCCAGGATGAAAAAATAAAAAGTTTTTCTAAAAAGGAGGAAGAGATCCACATCCCACAGTGCCATTTGAGAGCACTCCCCCAATAATCTAAAACTTTCCACCAGCCCCCCCCCCCCACTAAAGGTTCCCCACCTCCCAGTAGCACCAGGCTGAACACAAAGCTTTTGACACTTGGACCTTTGGGGAACATTTCAGATCCAAACTATAGCATGCCCTATGCTTGTCATCAATTCATAGGCTGATCACTTCACTGAGAAACAGCCACCTGTTTCCCTTACCCTGCAGGCCCTGCCTGCCCAGGGCTGCCCCAGAACCATATGGTGGGCAGAGCTCTGAATTTGGATTTTCCAGCTCCTGTTTGGACTTCTCGGGCACATGGTCTCTAGGTTCCTTCCAGTTCACCTGCTGAATTCCTGGATATTTTCAGATAACTTCCTAAGGAGCTGGATATCCAGGGCCTTTCACAGTGTGAGGTCTTCCCTAGGGAGGGATCAGAGATGCCCTTGCCAGACAGTAAGGGAGAACCATTCATTCTCTTGTGCAATCACTCATTCATGACCATGATCACTGAGCACTCCCTGTGTGCCAGACACGGTGCTAGGCCCCTGAGGTACAGACACAATGCAGGCCCATGCTTGCCTCCTGGTCGACTCTCAGCAAGTATTTTATTTTTTTAAAGTTAAATTGCTTAGTCCATATTCTTAAGATCATAGTATGGGGGGGAAGACAGAAAATGGAGCAGGCATAGGGGCAAAGGACAGCATTGTTCTACAGGCTTCCTGAGAAGCCTTGCTGAGACCCAAAGGGTGAGAAGGGACCCTCCCAAGAATGGGGTGAGGGGAGAGCCAGGAAGCAGCATCAGCCTGTGGAAGGCTCCAGAGAGCCTGACAGCCTCTGGAGTCTGCTCACTGCTCTGTGTGCATCATGGAGTAGGTGGGTAGAGTAAGGGGCTACTGGAGAAGTAGGGGACCAGGTCACTGAGCACCTGCCAGTCACAGGGAAGACTTTTTTTTTCCACAGGGGCACTGGGGAGCCTCTGAAGGGTTCATAGTCCAAGACTCTTGGTCAGCATTTCATTCCAGTAGAGAAAGGGAAGGAGCGAGGGAGCGAGGGAGGTCAGAGGCTGGCTTGCCTGTCAACAGCATCTGAAACCCTCTGTTTAGCCACATCTCCACACTCACTGGGTATTATTCATTTTTCAACACTTGACCCACTGGTTTGGAGCACTATGGGCTCTTGCTTCACTGCCATTCCTTCATTTTCTAGAGAGAATGAGCATTTTCCTGTTTGCATACTGGTCCTGTGGATTTCCTTTTTGGATCTCTTCTTCCCTATTGGTCTTAAAGGCGAAACCAGATCCAGGGCCTCCAGGAAAATTCTTGGAAGCTGCCAAAGCTGCCCAACCTGTCCCTGCTCGCCATCAAGCACCTGTGGATCCACACCGCCTTGTTCGAGAAAGTCCTGGACAAAATTGTGCATTACCTTGTGAAAAACAGCAGGTGAGAGGCCAGATGCCTGCATCTACTCTGCCTCTACCGGCTGCCCATCCTGGGAATTGCACTCTCATGCACAAAGTGCCTTTCTTTTTCCCTTTGACAATGAAGTATATTTGAAAGTGATTTTAAACATGCCTCCTGGATGTTCAACCCTGAGCAAGCCTAGCTTAAAAAGTTGGGAGAATTTGGATGTTTAATACCAGTGCAGGGGCTTCTCATTTAGAGCAGGATGAAGGGACCCTGGGTTTCTTCCCAGGGGGCCACAGCAAGGTGGAAAGTGGCTGAACTGGGCTCCCATGCAGTCTATCTGACTCTAGATCCTGTGTGCATCACCCCCTGCTGTATGCTAGCAAGGGCCTGCAGATGGAGTGACCTGACCTGTGTCACCTCTAGCAAGTCATTTACCCTCTCTGAACCCAACATCCCTGGGAGGCCAAAACAAGGTCCTTTCCAACTTTGAAATTCTGTTGGTTTTGGGGTTGCATGAGTTTTTAAGGAACTGGAAACCATTACACTGTATGTAATACAAACAAATGAAGAAACATTCTGCATGACCCTTATATTGATGGTGTCCCATATACTTGGCAAAGCCAGATTTCGAGGGGCTTTTCTGAGCATCTAAGGGCAGCATTTTCAGCATTAGTTGTGAGGGCTGGAAAGCCTGTTAGCACGGCCTTTGAGTGCACAGTGCAGTTAAGCAGCACTTTATTGCACAGAGATAGGAGGGCAGACATCAGCTGGGCCTTTCAGGACTTCCTGTCTTCACCAGAAGATGTGGTAGAAGCAGGTGGAACCAACTAGCCTGCTCGTGACTCCTGTTGCTCCTAAAGGCTGTCTTCAGAGTGTGTTAAGCAGATGCAAACCACACTCCATGCTGAATACTGTTCATCTCTTGTTTTGCTCAAACGTCTTTCTGGCAGCCCTCTGACATATATGACGATGGTCCCCATTCTACACATGGGGCAGCCAAAGCTCTTGCAGTGAGTGGGCAACACAGCCAAGCTGGAAGTTGTGATCCTCTGCTGGCCTCCATCCAAACCCAAGTGTCCTTTCCTCTTCTAGTAAATACTATGAGAAGGAGCTCTTCTGGTGGACCCTGTGGGTGGCCCCATCCTTGCCTCCTTGTTGGGTATATGGTCTGGTGGTCTGAGTTCCATCTGGTCTGGGGTCTCAGGTACCTCCTGAGGGCCCCTCACCCTCCTCCATGAAAACCGTTCACTGCCTCTTGCTCCCAGGGCCTCATTCTGGTCTCCTGCTTGCAGGACTCAGGCCTCCTAGCTGGCTGGAGGGGAGGGGTAGTGAAATGAGTGGCCCAGCCTGCAGGAGTTGGGAGGGAGGGCGGCACTCTGGGCTGCAGGTTTCCAGCCCCGTGTGCTCTGCAGTGGGGCCCTTGCTCTGGAGTACACCAAGATGAAGACTGTGGACCACTTCTGGACCAACCCCTCGGCTGATGAGCTGGTCCAGAGGCACCACATCCACAGCTCACATCTGTGGCAGGACTCACCCAGCAAGCGGCCAGCCCTCTGTGTGAGTGGGGTGGGCGGTGGGGCTGTGGGAGGGACTTGGGAGCAGGGAACAGGGTAGAGGTCCTGAAGGTCAATCCAGGGCCATCTGTGGAATGGAGCTACCAGATCTGGTAGCTACACTACCAGATCCAGAAGAGGCATTCAAGTGGAAGCATGGATGACCGGCCATCCTTCTCTGCCAGTGACTACGTGGAGTCCTTGCACCAGAACTCCAGAGCCACCCTTCTCTATGGCAAGAACAATGTTCTGGTTCAGCTGGTGAGTGTTCATCTATGCATCTTTGTACCCACCCATTTCTCTTCCTAACTGAGTCCCATACAGGTGAATTAGGGGACAGATTGATGATTGGAATTCAGGCCAACTGGGGCCATTCATCAGTCACCTTCTGTGCCCCAGAGGCTGGCCAGGTTCCAGGGATGTGGGGAGAGTGGGGCACATGCAGCTCCTGCCCTGTGCAGTGTCTCCATTGGCTGTCCCCTCTCTCCAGGGCTGTTGAGTTACAGGGTCAGTATGGTGTCTGGGCTCTGCTGGGAGGAAGCTCTGCAGACTGTCAGCCATCCCAGTTGTGTAGGCACAGTTTCAATCACGGGGTGACCCTGGGCAACTCCTCCTCCCTCTGAGCCACAGTATCTGCCTCACCATGGGCACGAGACCCTGTCTGCTCAAGTGCAAGAAGCCATGGCTTCAAGATGTGCCTTCTTTTGTAAAATGCTATTCAGATTACACTCAGGACTTTTTCACTGCACAATTTCCCCTTATCCGTTTAGAATTAGGTCTTCGAGACCTAATCAAACATAGGTTTTTTGTTTATCTTGTAATCATACATCACCTTCCCAAGTACACACCAGAGAAAGTGTAATTGGTACATTACTTGATATTCCTAAAGTCTTCACAGTCCAGAGTTTAATCTCCTGTATCACTTTTGACTAAGAGTCATTGATGCCCTAAGTTTTCCACATGCTGCTCTCTATTCCATCAGGAGAAGTGATCAACACACTATAACCCATGAGCCAAATGTGGCCCTCTACCTGTTTTTATAAAGTTTTGTTGAAACACAGCCATGACCCCTAGTTTACATGTTATCTAGTACAGCTTTCAGGCTATGGTGGCAGAGTTCGGTTGCAGCCAAGCCTATATGGCTCACAAAGCCAAAACTGTTCTGTTTCTTTACACAAAAATGTTGGTGCCCCCGACCAATGAGCCAAGAAAGTGCAGCAATTCTTCAAGAACATGCATTCTCATCTCTGGGATGGGTCAGATGTCCCTTCAAGCACTCACTTGCTATTTTTCAAGGAAATTTGGACTTACAGGCATCACTGCAGGGGTGAATAATGTGCCTGCTTCACCAATATCACATTAGTACTCTGCTGCTCTTTTCCCAGCCTCTCGATGTCACCGTAACTTTTTTCAATTCAAAGCTGAATCACAGACTAATCTCTCTGAAGGCATTTAAAATAGAAGCTATCCTGTTCATGCACAATAACCGTGCACAAAACTCACCTGAAGTGAGAACAGATACACCCAAATCTGAGTTCAGGCACTCACCTCTGCCTCAGGGTTGTGAGCTCTCATCAAGGATAATTATGTCCCCATTTTAGGAAGGTTAAAATGTGAAAGGAACAGAATGTGCATCTTAGGATTGATGGAATGCTGCTCCTCCATGGGGTGCTTGGCTCAACTGAGGCTGTGTGAGGACCAAGCTGAGCTCCCTATGTATCTGGTGATCAGTAAACAGTTGTGAGTCTTTGCCTGTCATTGAGGTAGATTTGGTGCAGGGGCTGCCTCCTTCATATTTGAGGGATGTTGCCGTATCCCTCCTACTTGGATAAAATAAAGCAGGCAAGAAGTCCTTTGGGCAAGTCTGGGGAGGTGGAGGATCTGACTGCTGGCCCAGAGTGTGCTGGGGATACTTGGGGAGCAGGTTTCTGGGGAATGGGCCACAAAGCTCAACTGCCATCTCTTTCTTCCTTAAGATTGGCCCAGATAAATGCCTGATTTGAAAAGGGTGATGTTAAGAGTGACAGAGTCCCCTTCCTGGTTCTAAAGACCCCTAGGCCTCAGGAGGGAAAGTGCGATGGTGTCAGGGGTGAGCAGCTTTCAGGCTGCACTTGGTGGAACTCTCTGATCCACAAGGTTGGCTGCAGATGGCTTTGCTGAGCATGGCCACCCAAGGAGGCTTTGGAAGGTTTCAGCTTCTCAGATAACTCGGCTCTGCATCCTAGAGTCAAATGGTCAGGACCTTTGTCCATATGTCCTCCACCACCATGGCCAGGACTGATCTCTTCTCTCTGCAGAGGGATGACATGGAGGCTGTACCTGGGTACCTGTCCCTACACCAGACAGCTGACATCATGAACTTGAAGTGGATGCCCAACCAGCTGATGAATGGGTCCATGGGGGACCTGGACTATGAGAAGAGGTAGGATATTGGGTCCACGGTGTGTCTCCTGAGTCCATCTACTCTCCTTGGCATAGGGAGATGCCCCTCCTGGGGGGCAGAGGTGTGCACCCTGCCCTGTCTGCCACTCAACCTGGTTGTTATGGTGACCTAGCCAGCCTCCTTGCAGCTGTGGCCTGAAGGGTAAGCTCAGAGACTCAGGAGGATGAAGAAACTAGAAGAGGGTTAGAGCTGGGGGTTAGCCAGTGCCCCTGACCACCACCCAGAGAGGGACAGCTTTACAAAGACCCACAGAGCCTGCTAATGCAAGATAATCCCTGGTTGCTGCCGACCCTTTCTCGTCACTCCATGAAAGGGGATGGGAGTGATTGCAGGGTTTCTGGTCCCCAGAGCTCTCTTCTTTCGTACCCACGATACATACAACCATACAGCCCTGCAGTAGCTTTGGACTCACACTAAAAAGAGCCACGTGACTGGCTCCCTCCTGCAAAGAAGAGCAAAGGGCACCATGGGGCTGAGGCAGCGAGTCTGTCAATCCAGCCTCAGGTGTCGTGGCCGCTGGTGGGGAGGAGAAGCAGTGATTTGGGCTGTTCTGAATCTACATAAGATTTATTTTTAACTTAAGATTTATTTTTAAAAAAAATTTAATGTGGTTCTGAGGATTGAATCCAGTGCCTCACCTGTGCCAGGCAAGCCCACTGAGACAAAACCCCAGCCCTCGGATTCTAGTTTTTTTTTTTTTTTTTTTTTAATTTTCTTTAAAAATATTTTTATGGTGAAGAACTTGTAACATAAAAATAGTCATGACACAAGTTCCTGTGCCCCAGCCCCTACCCCAACATGTTATTCTGAAGAAGCTTGCAGACCACATGGATTTCATATGCATTTTTAAATGTATCTTAAAAAAAAAAAAAAAAAAAAAAAGGACTCATTTCAGGAAACATGACCAAAACTGCACTGGGTAGATCTCCCCACCCCCAAGGTTGGCTGCAGGTGGCTTTGCTGAGCACAGCCACCAAGGAGGCTCAGGAAGGCTTTAGCATCTCAGATGCTGCTGTGTTCTACATACTATCAAGTTCACTGTGGTCCACGTTAGGTCTTGGGGTGATTCATAACATTTTCTCAGCTGGTCACTTCCTGTTCAGAGGTTACCACCTGTTCTCAGAGGTGGTCAGGGAGAGGTCCCAGACTGGGCTGGGTAACTCTGTCCCTGCCAGACTCTGGAGTTTCTAATGAAGAACAGTGTAGGGGCTGAGGAGAGGCCCTTGGCCTGGAACTCAACTCTCCATCTTGAACCTTGGAATCGGGCTTTCCCTGGCCTCCCAGATGAGTGTGGCTCACTCGAACTTCCTAGTGTTTGTCAAACCGTAGTCACATGACCAGCCTGTGCACCCTCCTCTATCTACCACCTCACCCTCCAGCTTTAGATCCTTGAAGACAGGGCCCCAGCCTTGCTCACAGCTGATTCCTGACACCAGCCACAGATTGTAGCACACAGTAGGTGCTGGGACAATCTACTCATTAAATATTTACTGAGCCCCACTCCCTGCTACGCACTGTACTAGACACAGGGAACTAGCTATTCATTCAAAGGACAGCAATACCTTTACCATCTCAGAGCTCATATTATCCTGGGGAAGAAAATGAATAACTAAGTAGACATAAATATAGATCCTCGCTTAACCATCCCTTGCTGGTTGACCCAGAGTATGCCACTCCACCTCTCTGAGCCTCAGTTTCCCCCTTCTCTCCAGGGAGGGAGTTGGACAAGATGGTCTCCCCAGATTCAAGAGATTCCCTGAAGGCTTAATAAGTGCTTCTCAAATCCTAAAGCATGTCCTTCCTAACAGCAAAGCTCTAAACAGCCCTGGGACCCTGCTAATTCCTTGGACTGTAGGCCAGGAGTGTGTGGGCAGGAAACCCGTGATGCCGGTGTTTGGAGAAAGACACTGACCACATCCTCACCCGCTTGCTGCTGCTCCCACCCTCAGGCTCCATGTTTCCACATCATCCTTTCCTCTGTAAACAGGCACCACTAGGTGCTGATGCACTGAGTTCCCACTGAATCTGGACCTTCAAGGTCACCATCCTGGCCTTGGGGGCTTCCACCTTCCTGAGCTCTGAACCCCAGCTACCCTTGTTACTCTCATGCAGAGCCTGGGCCTCAGTGGAAGAGAGAAACAGGCAGGAATCAGAAACATGAGGTTGGAGTGTGGGGAAGGGAGATGACCAGGGGCTTCAGATGAAAAGGGTCCCTCTTTGGGACCAAGAGGCAATGACAATCAAGGGGACAGTCCTTGTCTGGAAAGCACAGGAGCACTTCTGTCTCTTTCTAGCCATCGCCTCCTCTTGCACAGCCATGGTCAAAACTCCCCAGCTGGGTTCCTTAGTGTTAGAGAAGAAACATCAGGCTCTGGAGTCAGGCTGGACTTGGCTCAGGCCTCTGCCCTGCTGCATGGCGCATGTAAGTGGGAGAACCGCTTTACCATTTGGCAGATTCATCTGCCACACCCTTACCCAAGGCCCCAGCAACTGCATGCCCAGGGATCTACCCAGGCAGTGATAACTTTTATCTACACAAAACTTTGTACGTAAATGTCCATTGCAGCATTATTCCTAACAGCTCAGCTAGAGGCAGCAATTCTGGTGTAACTCTGATCCTTGGGTCTCACTGGTTCTTCTTGGGTCATGGGGACATCCTGTACCATCCGGGACAGTGGATCATGCTAATTGGCCAGGTCTGGGTCTGGTGATCATTGCTGGGGCTATGGGGTAGAGAGTTGGTGGGTTCTGCCCCACCTGGGCCACATGGGCTGGGGGAGAGTGCTTCCCTCCATAATTGAGGTGCTGGAACCAAAAATAAAGGAGGAAGTCTGGGCAGGCTGGAACACAGGTTGGGGATGAGTAGGTCCTGATGAGAAGGGAGGACCTCAGGAGTGGTCCTCTGGCTTCCAGAGCCCCTCCCCACTGTGAGGTAGGTGGGCTTCCTGCAAGCCTAGCCCTCTCTCCTTTTCATCATCTACTGGGACTATGCCATGACCATCTGCTTGGAGGAGATTGTCCACCTGCACTGTCAACAGCAAGGTGGGGACCACAGGAGAGCAGGGGCCTGGCTGGTATTCCTCTTGGATCCCCTGCCTGCCTCTAGCTCTGATTGTTCATTTGCATCATGAGACAAGGTGGTGGGACAACCTCTTACCTGTGCAACCTCAAGCAAGTGACTGGGTTTCCCCCTCTGTAAAATGACAAGGCCTGTCATTTAATTGTACAACAACCCAGTGATAGGCATGTTCCCATTTTAGAAGTGAAGAAGCCACTTGACATGAAGCCACATAGCTCGTAAGCTCCAGAGCCTGAACTCAAACCAGGTCTTTGTAGTGGTTTTTGAAAGTTAGAAGATACAGTAAGAGGGAGTAGATGGCTCTCCTGCTTTAGAAAGCAAGTGGTCTGTGTCCCACTGAGGTCTGAAGCACTGCTGCTCAAGTCTTGAACAAGAGAGACCTGGGTTCAGATCTGTGTGACCTTGAGGAAGTTATTTACCCTCTTCGAGCCTGGGGTTCATTTGTAAAATACGCCCTAGTGGATCAGCCTCACAGGGATGCTGTGTCAGACAAGACGAGGATACTTGTGTTGTATTATGCTGCCACACAGTGAATGTTACCATACTAGCCAGAGTCAGCCAGGGGCCTGAGGGGTGAAATTGGACACCCCAAACCCCAGTAAGTCATATTTGCCCCAGATTCTTGAGGAGTGTGGGTGTTTCAGGGCATCTTCTCCTTTGGTGGGTAGCTTTAGGGAGACCCAGCCACACTGTCCCTGACCTTGTCCTGTAGTTCTCCAGCCAGGTGGATTGTGGGTAGGAGGAGTGGGACACAGGAGGGGTAAAATCTGCCCTGATCTTTGGCCCAGGCCTGGCCCAGAGCCTCAGGCCCTGGGGTCTGGCTTGGCATCTCTGGGAATGTGTGTTTGCAGAGTCGGGGAGCCCATCACCATGCCTCATAGTGACTTCCCACTGGGTCTTTTCTGCCAGTCACAGTGGCAGTGGACAGTGGCGGGACAGTGGTGTTGGTCAGCCAGGATGGAATCCAGAGGCCGCCCTTCCGCTTCCCCAAGGGCAGGCACTCCCTGCAGTTCCTCTCCTGCCTGGAGAATGGGCTGCTCCCCCATGGGCAGCTGGACCCACCTCTCTGGTCCCAATGGAGAAAGGTGAGTGGCCATGGGGCTTTGGGGAGGCTGGGGAGGTCTTCGCTGCCTGTGAGCCCTCATGTGATTTCACAGACTCGTGCATGCCCTGCCAAGACCCCTCAGGCTGTGCAGGGGACAGGGGCGTCCTTGCATTACAACATGTCCTTTCAGGGCAAAGTGTTTCCCAAGCTGCACAAGTGGAGCCCTCAGGGTTCCTCCAAGTCCACATCTTCAGACAAGGAAGATGAGGAGGCCACAGATTACATGTTCCGGATCATCTACCCTGGCATGCAGTCTGAATTCGGTAAGCTGCCCTGGCCCTGGGCCCCAGGGATCCACCTGCCAACTGAGCCTGAAAACGATCCCAGGTGTTTGGAACGAGAAGATAGGAGATCTGGCAGGGGGACCTGGGATCTTGGCAGCCTCAGCTCTCCCCAAATATGGGAACCAATAACCACTCTCCACCTGGCTCATAAAGATGTCACCAGACAGGAAGCGACACGGGGTAGTGACAGGGGTGTGGGCTTTGGGATCCCAGCTAAACCTGGGCAAGTCACTCCACCCATTTGTCTCGGTTTCCTCATCTGTGAAACAGTGATGTGTGCAGCACCCGTTTCACAGGGTTGCTAAGAGGGTTAATTGAGATTGCGCATTTGGCACCTAAAATTCTCGAATGTTAGCTGCCATTACATGCGTCTTGTTAATGGTTTACTTCAGACTAAAACTTCCATGAGGTATGGGGGTGGTTAGAGGCAGCATGTGGGGTGGGTCTTGCACATGGGAGCCCTCAGTGAGTGGCAGCAAGAACAGCCCCAGGAGGCTCCCCAGCGGCACAGTCCCCCAGGTGACAGCAGATGTCGTGCTGTCTGCATGCTGACTGCTGTGAAGAGATGCCATGCCAGCGTCAGCTCCCCATGATCACGGGCTGCTGTGCGAATACCATGAATGAATCTTTGAACAGCACTCACTCAGATGGGGCCTGGCTTTCAGTGTGCCTCTCTGGCTGGCTCTTAAACCACTACTGAATCACAGCTCTTCTGTTAAGCTCATTTGTTTAACCTTCTGCAGCCACGTTGGTTCCATTTAATGGACAGTGGTCCTGAGCCTCCCTTTGCATAAGTGACCATGTGCTGAGCTGTGAGAGGTTCTTTGGAAAGTGGACAGATGTTCTCCCTGGCAGGGTGGGCTTGTGGAGCCAGGTCCCCACTGCCCTGGCTCTGGTCCACGGCCAAGCACCACCTTGGGCCTGGGGCAGGCTTGGCAGTCAGGCATTGTGTCTGTTGGGGTAAACTGTGTTCACCCATGATGTTCTTTCATGGCCAATTAGGAGAAAAGCCCTGTGTTCCCAGCTCACCCAGGCATTACAGAGCCACTACCACAGCCATGGCTGCCCAGCATCAGGCCACGGACTCCTCCTAGCTCCCCATGGTAGTGAGTCTCTCTTGTAGCCCTGGCCGTGCACCAAGGCTGTTCTGGCCCAGTGCTGAAAAGGCTGTCTGTGCAAGTGAGAATCCCCAGGATACCGAGCTGGTTCTGTTCCCTTTCCCAAGAACCAGGACTCCCACCCCCGGAGACTGACAAGGCCTCGCAGCACCTCACTGGTGAGCCCGCGATTGGGAAAGGCCAGATCCCCTGGAGCTCTTCCAAGGAAATGCTTCCTGCAGATTCTCACCCAGCAAATAATTTGCTCCTGCTGGGAGCCAGGCTGGCTGCTGTATGTTAATTTTGGGGAGATCCCTGTTATACTGTTGGGGGTCAGTGTGGCAGGAACAGAGGCCAGTAGTGCCCACCCTCAGTCCTCGGCTCTTCCTGTGCTGGGCATGTTGTTTAATCGCCAGCTCCCCTTCTCAGTGTCTCTTCACCTGAAAGGTTCCTCTGGCCACCAAGGTCCCTTCTCCCATGTGTGAGGCATGTTGGAAGTGTCAGGGAATCAGTCTCCCTGGAGCATCCCCCAGCCCCTGTCTGACAGGTTTTGTGCATAGATACCCCAGCCCCTCGCCCTCAGGTGAGCAAGCTCTGAAGCCTCTGTGCTTTGCAGAGCCCCTCAGGGTTCCCCAGGGAATTTAGGTGCAGTTGCCCCTCGTGGAAACCTGCTTATTCTTGGTCTTTCCTACCCTGTCTCACTTCACCTCCCCACTGTTCATGCTTCTTAGTACCACCTCCCAAATAATTGGCACTGGGGTCCTTCTCTGCCTTTGAGGAAACCCTGATGAAGCAGTGTATTTAGGAGGGCTCCTCCACCTTAGCATCACTGATGTGATGTCTGGAAGCATCCTTCATAGGACAGGGTTGTCCTGAGCTCAGGAGGGTGCAGAGCAGCATCCCTGGGCTCCACCCTGGATGCCAAGTAGCAAACCTTTCACATTCCTCCAACTTGTGACAAGAAATGTCTCCAGATATTGCCATGTTGACTTTAGGTGGGAAGGTGTGCAAAATTGCCCCTGCTTGAGAACCACTGATTTCGAGAAAAGAACCACCACTGAGTCTGCTCTGCCACTGCAGGAAACCCCCGTGCTCCTTCCTGTTTAGGTCTCTTTTCCTTATCTGGGGAACAGGGTGACAGCACTCCCCACCAGGGTCATAGTCTGAGGACTCAGAGTGATGATTTGGGAAATGCCTGGTTTCCAGGTGCAGGCCCAATCCTTGGTGGATGCTCAGGTCACAGTCCAGTGTCCTTACTGAGTGCCACATGTGTCAGGTCCACTTCTGTGCTCTATCTTCATTCATTTTGTCCCCAGCACAGCCCTCCCAGGCAGGATGTCATCACTGTTCCCCTGTTGCACAGAGGAGAAAACAGGCACAGAAAGGTAAAGCAGTAGATCCAAGGTCACACAGCTGGTTTGGGGCGTGGCTGGGCTCTGGACACAGGTGGTCTGACTCCAGAGCCTGTGTCTCTAAGCACCACCCCATGCATATTGTTTTCACGGAGGGAAGAGGCCAAGTGGTTTCACCCTCTTCATCCTCAAGGTCAGAGGCAGCCCTGGTAATGGGGACCCCATCCTTGGTTGAAATTCTCAGGGGCCTGAGCCACACAGGGTTTACCAATTAAAAAAACATCAGAAGGAAATAAACCCTTTCCCGTGGGCCACATTTTACAAATAAAGTGTTACAGGAACATGGCCACTTCCATTAATTTACATAGTGTCTGTGGCTACTGTCAGGCCACCACAGCAGAGGTCAGTGACTGTGACAGAGCTCAGGTGGCCCACAGAGCCAAAAATATGTATCATTGGGCCCTTTGTGGAGAAAATGTGCAGGTGCTTGGCTCCAACAGGACAGTTATTTCACCCTGTGGGGAGAGGCTGTGGCTGCAGCTGCTTCTGATCTCCCTCCCACTGTCATATACCCTAGTCTACATCTCTTGGCTTCTGACTGGTCTTTATGCAGGAGGCAAAAACAAACTCCAGAGCATGTGGACAGGGCCACCGTCAGAGACTGGCATTTCAGACTCCTCTGTTGCTGAGGTTGTCTCCGCACTGTGGTGGCCACAAGGCCCATGTGCCAACCAAGCACTCGAGAAGTGTGTGGGCTAGTGCAATCGAGATGTTCTGTGGGTGTAAAACACAACCCAGATTTTCAAGTCTTTATATAAAAAAAAAAAGAATGTGAATTATGGTATGAATAATTTTATATTGATTATATGTTGAAATGAGAACATTTTGGGAATGTTGGTTTGAATAAAATACATTGTTGCAGCTGTCTTCACCTGTTTAATGTGGCTCCTCGGCAGTTTTGGATTCTACGCATGGCTGCTTCACATTCCCATTGAGCAGCGCTAGTCTGGAGCAGGATTTCTCACTGTCAGCTCTGTGGGCCTGGTGGGCTGAATGATTCTTTGGGTGCAAGGTTGTCTTGTGCTTTGTGGGGTGCTGGGCAGCATCCCCGGCCTCTGGCCGCCAGATGCCTGTACCACTGAGCTTACCTGCAAGTTGTGACAACTGAAGTCTCAAGACATCTCCAGACCTGCCCCAGTTGAGAGCCCATGGGAGGAGAGACAGGAACCAGTGGAAAATGACATCAGGGATCTGATTGGAGCTCAGAGTCGGGCCTCCTAGTTTGGAATTTCACTCATTAGCTGGATGGTCCTGGGCATGTTGCTCTGTGTGCGTCAGTTTCCTCATCTATAAAAGGGGATAATGATAGTACCTGCACTCAGTGAGAGATGACTGTCGTTAAAGAGAAGGGAGACTTCTGTTAAAAAGTCCAGCTTTGCCAGTTACTCCCTGGTGGGTCTTAGGGTAACAAAATTAGATCATCACTTGGAGGCTCAGTTACTTCTGCAAGATGAGCAAACAGATGCCCCCCTGACAGGGTCACTGTGGACGGTAAGGCAGAGCACTGCCCAGCCCAGCACCCACAGAACTAGTCACTTGATAACCATGAGCATTCTCTTGTCCTCTAATCAAACACAGTATGCCTGGGGGTGGGGGGCTGTGGAGAGCAGGGCAGGGGGATGGTTCAAGCCCCAAGGAATTGGTTCTTGTGCCTTGTCTCCCTGTCCCACCCACCCCAGACCTCCCCTTCACCAGGGCTTTTTTGTTTTGTCTCTCACGTTGTCCCTGACATCTTGGCCAGTGCTTGCCCCATCTCTGTGGGAACCGGCTAGATGATGATTCCTGCTGGTCAGCCGTGCTGGTAGTGGCCAGGCACTCAGTGGGCATGAGCCAGATGGAATACCACCCTCTCTACACCAGGCCTGAAGGAGCAGCTTCCCTGTAATGTCTGGGCTCCCCACTTCCCCAGGGGCTGGGTCCTAGCCACCTCTGCCATGTTGTCATTTGAGTCTTGGTTCCAGGGGAGATGGATGGAAGGGACCAATCGATGCCCTCAGCCGTCCACCCTGGAGCAGGTAGCTGGCAGCATGGTGGATCCAGTAGTGGAGGGACTGGTTGGTGAAGCCTGCTGGGTCAAGGGGCTGGGATGAAGTCATGATTGTCCCCACTTGGGCTAAACCAATCAGCACTTCCCTGAGACTGGCATGGAACTGCAGATGTCTTTCTAGAACAGACTAGGGGGGGTCACTGCCCTTTTTGGGCCATCTCCTTGGTGAATCTGCATGGGGAGGGCAAGTGTGGCCTTAAGAATCACATTCTGTGGGCCAGACAGATGCCAGTGGGTGCTGAGCTCTGATGGCCAGTGGGTCAGGTCCACAGCTCCCTCTCCCCATAGAGCTGAAGGAGAGTCAAAATAGGACAAGTTGTCCAGGAGCCGTGGCATATGGGGAATGGGCACCTCTCTGAGTTCCTGGAATAAGAATAAGAAAACCATGACCCATGTGCCAAATCTGGCCTTGTTCTGTACAGCTATGAGCTGAGGGTGGTTTTTATTTGTTTCAGTGAGTGAAAAAAATCAAAAGAATATTTCATGACATGTGAAAAAGATGCAGAGTTCACATTTCAGTGTCCATCAACAAAGTGGCCTTGGAACACACCCAGGCTCCTCTGTTTACATTTTGTGTTTGGGGACTTCTGCACTGTGATAGCAGAGTTGAGTGTTTACGACATAGACCAGATGGCTCGCAAGTCTAAAGTACTCAACCACCCAGCAGATTCGTAGACGTCATGGCTCTCATAAAGCTTGGAAAGAAGGAAATCAGGGAAACTGAGTGTTGTGTCCTGGGAGCAACTGATCAGGAATCACTAGTGTCCAGGAGTGAGACATCAGGATCTCTGGAATGTGGCTGCTGTGTCAAAACTGTTTGAAAAATACAGATTTGAGCCAGACATGGTAGTGCACACCTGTAATCTCAGCAGCTCCAGAGTCTGAGGCAAGAGGATGGCAAGTTCAAGACCAGCCTCAGCAACTTAGCAAGGCCCTAAGTAACTTAGCAAGATCTTGTTTCAAAATAAAAAAGGGAGGCTGGGGATGTGACTCAGTGGTTAAGCGCCCCTGGGTTCTGTCCCTGGTACCAAAAAAAAAAAAAAAAAAAAAAAAAAAATTCCAGATTTGAGGACTTTGTCTCCAGGAGGTGAATTCAGTAGGTCACAGATACAGAATGGGCTTGTAACTTTCTGATTTTGTGGGCTGCCAGTCTGCCGGCACCCACCTAGTGGAGCACCTTTGTGGCCCAGGACCATGGACAGCACCAGCACGCTTCTCCCTCACCCACTGGTCTCTTGCCCTAAGTGCTCTGCCTCCTCCCTGGATTCAGGCTCCTTTCTCTTGGACCACCTGCTGCTCCCTGGGAGGCCCATCTCTGGGGACTCGTTCCCTTAGCCTTCCCAGAAGCACCCAGCAGGCTCCCTTTCTTCCCCTCCACATTCTGTGAGCACAGCTAGATGACAACATGGTGAGGCATGGCTGCATGTTTTCTTGGCTCTGGTTTCCTGGTTCTTTTCTTCTCTCTAGCCATCATCAGCTCTGCCCATCTTCTGGAGTCTCCAGATCTTTGTGGTGGTTTTCATTGGATCAGGTGGGCTCCAGGACCTCAGTTGCACTCTGATCTAAATGGCTCTTTCCTACTTTGTCTTTCAGGGTCTTTTTCTTTCCCTGTGCCAGCCTGGAGGATGGGGGGAACTGCTTCCTTTGGGGGTGAGGTTTTTATGACCTACACAGATTTAACCAAGGCTCTTTTGCCCCTTCTATTTACCACAGTCCCCCAAGATCTGATGGATGTCTCCATGAACATCCTCCCATCTCCATGGCAACCCAGCCCCTGGAAATCTTCCTGCTCGTCCTGTTCACAGAGTGGCTCAACTGGTGGCAGCTCAACCAATGACTGCAACCATGAGAGGTAGGAGGGACTTGTGCTGTTCATGGAAGAGGCTGAAGGATTACCCAGAGCTTTGTGGATGCCCGCTTCTTGCCCTGCACCAAATTTGGAGGAATGAACACAAGCTATGGAATCAACCAGAGGTAGATTAAAATCTGGCCTTGTGTAGTTGTAGCTGTTGGAACTTACTCACTGTATCAGTCAGGATAAACAAGATTGTGCCACAGTAACAAATAGACCTGAGATCTTAGTATAACTTTATACAGCAACTGCTTTATCACGCATGATGTGTGTCTATCATGGGTCAGCCGGGAGCTCTGCTTTCTTCACACTAAAGGGCAGCCACTGTGGATGTTGTTCATCTCACAGTCTGGAGGGACTTGAATCAACAACAAATGATCCACCAAAAAATGTTACTTATAATGTCCTCTTCCAATCCATTGACACCACCCACAGGAAACCAGGAATTGCAGCCCTACCATGTGCTTGGAAGGAAGAAACCAAAAATAATATTTAGACAAATGCCTACAAAATGCTTCCTTTATGTGATTATGAGGAGCAAATCAAATAATGGTTTAAAGTGGCCAGCACATGGTACTTGGCACGTGGCAATGTTCAGTAAATGACACTCAATGTTTTCTTGCACTAAGTTAAATCTCAAGTTCATCTCTGTCCATATCCACAGAACTTTTTCCTCTTGGGAACTACTCAGCCCATTCATGAGACTGGTGTAGTTTCCCACTGGCCTAGCTTGGCCTGGCCTGGGAGAATCCCTTCCTTCTGGCCTTGCTGGCCTTCTTTCTAGTGGTGTCCAGTCTTCAGGCACGGGACTGTGAAGGGTGGAGGCCAGCATCGGGTCTTCAAAGCTTCCTTACCCCTGGCTTTTCAGTAAGTGGTCCCACAGCATCACCTGGGCAGATTCTCAGCTTATTACCTACTAAATGAGAAGCTGTATTTAACACCCTAACACACGTGTGAACATTTAAGTGTGAGAAGCACTGATGCAGCTGGAGACTCTCAAATTTTATTGTACATCAATCACCTGAGGAAGTGCAAAATGCACAGGTTCCAGGACTTCTTCCTAGAGATCCTGATTGAGGTCTCTTGAGGGACCAGGAATTCACGTTAGAGAAATCCCAAGTGTCTCAGGCTGCACCTGTCATCTCCATGGGCCATTGAGAAATGCTGCTTTCCCTAATACACACTCTGATAGTATTTGCTAATGTATCTGTCATGGTGGAGAGCTCACCACCTTGTTGAGCCCAAGCCTGCTAGGGAACAGTGGTGGGTGTGATGCTGTGCTTCTGTAACCTGACCAAGTCAACCTCACCACCCTGAGGCACAAAGACAATATTTTCTCATGTGCATAACTGGAGATTGAGGTGTGTTTGCTCTCCACCTTCCCTGGGCTTTCCTGGGCATCCCCTGGGATACCCTGAGAATAAATACATGGCTATTGTTCCATTCTGTGCTCTGCAAGAACATAAAGCACTCCTTTGGCAATTCTTATAATTTTCAGCAATGCTAGGGACTTACTCTTCCCTTAGCCAAAATGGCACCCGAAACGGCCATGCAAGGGGAAGTTTAGAGATGTCACCTGCTTTGCGGTGATCCCAACTGAATCCCAGCACGTATTTGTTTGGTTCTACTGGGCCACTTGGAGAAAGTCACAGAAACCCACTTCAAGCTGATTCAAGGAGAAAATAAAACATGTTGGCATAACTGAGAAGTTCAGATGCAAGCAGCATCTGGATGGATGATGCTCAAAATAGGAAGCCCTGTCTGTGTCTTCAGATGTTGGCTTCACTTGCCTGTTTGCTAGTTCCACTCTCTGCTCTCAGGCAGGCCCTCCCTGTACAATGGCAAAGAGACTCCCAGCAGCCATGAACGTATATCTCCCTGGCTTAGAAACTCAGGAGATTAAAAAAAAAAAAAAAAAGTGCCCATTTCTTGGTAGTTCCAACAAAAGTCCCAAGGGCTGATTCTCATTGTCCCAGGTTGGGTCACACGACCATCTCTGAGCCAATCACCATGACTTCAAACTGGGTCCTGCACTAGGTAGTTATTTGTCCCATCCAGACCACAGGGACAGAGCTTTATGGGAGAGGTGATACCTCAAAGGAAAACTGGGGTTCTGATAAGAAGGGGCAATGTAGCTGTATGGAAATCGCAGCAACTCATGCTACGGTCCCCTCAGAGAATGGCTGTGATCCTCTTCAGAAAACATGGGCTATGTGTGGCTCTTGTAAAACATCTTCCTTTCTCCACCTGCAGGGCTCCTCTGAAGCTGCTCTGTGACAATATGAAGTACCAGATCCTCTCCAGAGCCTTTTACAGATGTGCATGTACATCTCCATTGCTGGAGTGGTCTCCAAGGAGCATCTACTTAGTGCCTGCTGTATGCCAGAAATATCCAGGGACAGAGCCTGGCTCTGAAGTTTGAAAATCCCTACCTTCTAGATATCTGGTTTCAGGCTCAGTTTGCTCATCTACAGATTGTGGATAATTTTATCTCTGGGTTCTAAGAGGGCAGTGGACACTGGGGCCCCTGGGAAAGGATGCTTGGTTTGGTTACTACTGCATCCTGAGGATTTGTTTACAGGATGGAATGAGAAGAGAGTGTAAAGTCTTTAGCACCTAGTATTGCATGTTGTACGTGCTCAGTATACATAAGTTCCATTTCTCAGGCAGAAGAGAAAGGTGACCTGATTCCATCCTCAAAACTTAAAGATTAAAACTAATAACATAGATATTTTGGTTGTTTCCATTAATCAGATAAGGCACACAGGGGCAAAGTGATTTGCCCGTGTTCACACAGCTAACAAGATTTAAAGACCTAGGACTTGAATCCTGGCATGCTTGACTCCAAAGGCTTTTTTTTTTTTTTTTTTTTTCTTCTCTCTACAGTCTAGTTTCTCAGCACATTTTATTTCCCAAGCCTCACAATCTGGATGGGGAAGATAAAGCATGCATTTTTAGGGATTCTAGAAAAGTTCTAATACACCCTGCATGGGCCTGCACATTTAAGTTTGAAAACAGTTTCCTTGTCAACTAGTTTGGGAAACATTGAGGTTTTCTGTATTCTTCGGGACTTCTTTCAGAACCCTTTCTATGCTAATATCCCCATCCCACTCAAGAAATTGAGGGCATGGGCAAGTAAGAGGAGCATTCCCTCAAATGTATTTGGCCACAAAAACCTGGATGGGCCTGCATGGACCCATCATCTTCAAGTGCCCAGAGAGACAGGGAGTGTAAGCTCCCCTCAGCTGAGGTTCTTCCCTGTTCTGTGACCACCATCTCCAGTGCCCGAGGCAGAGCCTGGCATGCAGCAGGCACTGAGCAAGGGTTTATCAGACCCAAGTGCAGGATCTTTCTGGAGGAAGGACAGGGGTTGAGATGAGTCTGGAACCAGGTGATCAGATGGTGACATTGTGCATCCCTGATGCTGGTTGAGAGCCCATATTTGAATCATGAGGCCTGGGGCCAAATCCCCACCCTGTACTTCCTCTAGTGATGTGACATGGGCCAATGATATAAGCAGTGCGTGCCTCAGTCTCCCCATGTATAAAGTAAGGACAATGCTAATACCTGCTTCATACAGTCATGGTGAGAAATAGCTCACTTATGGAAACTCAGGGAATAGTCCTGGCTGTTAGTGCTGGGTAGCATCATGTGCACTATAAATGCTGGACGTTCTGTGACAACCACCACCATCCTTGTACCTTCTTGCTGCAAAAGTCCCTGGGAGAAAAATGTTGATGTTTGAAAAGTTTCCTCATCAGCTAGTTTAGGAAACATTGAGATTAAACAGTTTTCTGTATGCCTTAGGACTTCCCTGAACCATGGCAGTGCTAATATCCTGGTCATGCTCAAGAAATCAGGGGAGGGCTGGGGCTGTGACCCAGTGGTAGAAAACTCGCCTGGGATGTGTGAGGCACTGGGTCCAATTCTCAGCACCACATATAAATAAATTTAAATAAATAAAAGTCTATCAAGAACTAAAAAATATATTTAAAAAAAGGAAAGAAATCACGGGAGTGAGGAGAGTAAGAGGAATGATCCTTCAGATGTATTTGGCCATGGAAACCTGTTGGAAAAGTGCTTCCCATGGTTAGTGGAAGGTGGAACCCACTTTGAGAAGCTCTAGTTTGGGCCAAGAACAGGATCTTGGGCTGATCTGGTGGCCCTGTTGGCTGTGTGCCTTCCCACCAGGTGCAGGAGAGGAAAGACACTGCTGTTGCACACTGGATGGGGTGTGGAGGCCCTATTAGGTGCATTCCTGAGGTTCCAGGGGACTAAGAGGAAAGATCAACTAGTTCCCAAGCCTGAACTAACAGAAAGGTGGTTTTGCTTTTTGCCAAAAATACTCATTTTTTAAAAAATTATAGGAGTAATGTCCATGTTCTGTAAGAATTCAAAGATGAATACAGGTGTATAAAATTTAAAATGAAATTGAAATATCAACTCTCCACTTTATTCTTCTAGTTCTGATTCCTGGGGCCTTAATTTGGTGTAGAATGTTTCATATATTTTCTGTGTTTATCCATAAGAATATCTTTATATCTTATCTGTATTTCTATAACTATAGATATGAAACCACAGACACATATATATATATCTTTGTAATTTCTTTCTGAGTCTATAGTATATATGACACATATATATACTTTATCTGTACTTTTATATCTATATCTATAGATACAAATGTACATATCTATAGATATGCAGATAGACTTATGTATATTTCTGTATCTACCTACATATTTATATATAGCTACATATTTTTAAATCTTATCTTGATCTCTTTATTTTTATTAATATTTATATATGTAGATATGTAAGACTATATATATCTAATATATAGATAGAAATCTACACCTCTATAATATTGATTTCTACCTTACTCTTTTTAAATGACATAAAATTGCATTTTAAGTAACCAATTTACTTTTATGTCAAGTGTCTTTCAAATCTCTAGGTGAAATACTGAATGCTAGCACCTCCTATGTGAATGGGACATAATTTATTCAAATTTCCCCTAATGACAGAGAGATGAGATTTTATTTTTTAATAAAAATTATTTTATTTTAAACAGTATTCCAATCAACATCTTTATAGCCTTCTGTACTAGTGCTTTTATTTTTAGATATTCCTAGAAATAAAACTGATTGATTTGTGTTTAAAATTTAAATAGAGAAGCCAGCTTACTGTCCCAGAATTTCATAGTACTCCTAACCACCAGCAGTTTCTGAGTCTCCATGTTTACTGAGGAATTTAAAAGATTTATTAATTTCTGGGCTCAATTCTAGCTGTACTAATTTAGCACCTCTGGGAATGCAGCCCAGAATCTATGTTAAAAGGTCTCCAGGTGCTCTGGTAATCCTCCCAGTTGGGGAGGCCCCAGTCTAAGGACAAGTTGGTTGAGACACTACAGTGAGTAGGTCTCACTGAACACCATTCTCAACCTGCTTGGCTATGTCTTGCCTTTAGCTGCCTATTGGCATTGGGGTAGACTGCACTAGGAATGGACAGGCCTCACTCATTCTTGCTTGACACCAGGGGGTTGATTTCTTGCTAACTTAAGAGCCCCAGGTGGCATTTCTGGTGAAGGGTATCTCTTCTCCTCCGAGGGGTTCAGGCCCCTTCTTTCACTCTGTGCTCCCACCATTTCCAGAGCCTCATGGTCGTGTGATCCAGCTGAAGGGGAAATAGTACTGAGGGAACCCACCTGTTTTTCCTGGCCTTTGCTTAGAAAGGGCTTCTTCTCTCACACCCTCTCCCATCCTATTGGCCAGATCCTGGCAGCATGGCCACTCCTAACTGCAAGGGAGGCTATGAAATGGAGTCTAATGATAGATCCAGAAGAGGAAACAGATGTTTGATGAAGAGATCAGAGCCTCAGTGGCAAATGTTTTCTGCTTTTAAAACAGCTTTGACAAGGCCATCTACAAAATATAAATTAAAATCCCCAAGAAGGACAAAAGAGGGGTTGTTTATCTCATTGTGAAAGACTAGCCTTCCCATGTGAAATATGCTTTTAAGGTTGGAATATGAAATAAAGAGGTGATAGGAGATGGCCCTGAGGCCCTTCAGAGCAGCACCCTGCAGCCATTGGTCCCTTCCACAGACACAGTCCAGCACAGATCTGCTGGCTCCTCAGCTCAGTGAAAAGCCTTTGCATAGAAATGATTATTATTTAGGTGTAAAAATCAACTCCACACAATATGGCAAACAGTTGCTAAGGTCATACTAATGTGCACAGAAATTATTGCTGGGTGAAGTAGCAGGTGGAAATGTTCTTTCTAGATTCATTCCCTTTCAAGTTTTCTTAGAGCCAAGTTCACACTAAAAACTGCATGATAATATTTGTAAATATACACAATATGAATCATTGGCTTAAAATTATACATGTGAATTATGACATACCAATTAACACAGTAGTATACAATGGATATCCAATACATTCATGCACTTCATTTTTCTTTTTGCAAAAGCCTTAGGCATGCTGTAGTCTCACTAGATATGTTCTGTATCAGGCTTTTTTTTCCCCCCGACTTAACACACATTGAATCTTTCCTGTGAGTTCCCTCCACACTGTCTACTTCCCCTTCTGCTGGTTCAGATGAACATGAGGCCCTGGAGAATGGTGGGAGCCCAGACTGAAGAAGTCTGAACTTCTTGGGGAGGAGAGATGCCCTTCACCAGAAGTGCACACCCAGGGCTGTTAAGCCAGCAAGAAATCAGCCTCTCTGGCATCAAGCCTCATAAATGCACCTCCACCCTCTTTGATCTCTGTGTGGTACCCAGGCAGGGATGCCTGTTCTCCATGGTGGGCAGCCAGTTGGTTGCTAGGTGTTGCTCTTTCATATAATGCCGCAGTTAATACTCAGGTACACATTGCTTTGCTCATACACATAGGATCTCTGGGGCTGCTCCAGGAAGCAAACTGAGCCTCAGAGCCCACCTGCTGGTTCCCAGCTGACTAAACCTTCTGCTTCCTTCCCCCACCCCAGAGTTACGAGGAGCAGGAGCTGCTGCATCTCATCTACTACAGAGGCATCCAGCCTGAGATCCACAAGGCCATGGGGCCCTTCCTCCTGAGCCATTATGAGTTCAGGATGATGGAAGCAGGAAGGAGGTTGGTTACCCCCAGAAGGCTATGGGGTGTCCTACAAAAGGAGCTGGACACTGTGGGCCTGGGGAGCTCTGGTTCCATGTTGGACCAAGGTAGGCAGGAGACAAGGGGGGACCTCAAGGCTCATGGCTCCCCCACATTTCCTGTCCAATGGACATACAACACAAGTGGCATATGTCTTTTTTTAAATAAACCTTTTATTTTGAGATCATTATATATTAATACCCAGTTGTAAGAAATACAACAGAGGATATTGTATGTCCTTTACCCAGTTCCCCACAATTGTAACATCTAGCAAAACTGATGCAACTGATGCACCCCCACGGCCTCAGCACTGGGAGGACATACCTGTTGTGCTTGGGCTTCCCAGTCTCACACGCCCTCACCTGTTTGCACTGGGTGTGTGTTTGGTTGATTCTTTTGGTTTACTCACAGTGGAGATTCATTCCCACCTTCCCAGTCAGCATACAGAACATTTCCCTTGTCCCACTGACAGCCCTGACCTCTGGCAGCCACTCATCTGCTCTTCATTGCTGATTTTCTCAGTTCCAAAGTGTTAGACCAGTGGAATCACAAGTGTGCCACCTTTGGGGACTGACTCTTCTCAGGCAGCACAAGCCTCTGGAGATTACTCCTGGTCAGTGTACCTATAGTTGATTCCTTGATCTGGCTGAGCAGTATTCCATGGTCTGGGATCCTCAAGCTCTTCACCTGTCAGCAGGGAGTTCCGTTACTACAGTTTTTGGCTCTGTGAGCAAAGCTGCAGTGGACTTTTGTGTGCAGATTTTTGTGTGAGCATGGGTTGTCATTTTCCTGGGATAAATGCTCAACCATACCATTTGATGGGTCCCAGGGTAGCTGCATGTTCAGACCTTTGTAGTGACTGGGCCATTTTCCATTCCCACCAGCCATTGGAGCAGTCTACACCTGCATCTTGGTGGCAAAGATATTGTTCTAGTATGAGTGCAGGGAAAAAAATCTTCAAGGGTGAAATAAAGATGTATCATTTGTCATGGGTTTGATTATTGGCATAACTAAATTTTCATCATTTATGCCGAATCGTCTAGGGCTGGATGCCGGTGGTCTGGGCAGTGTGATGTGCATGTATAGTTGGAATGCTTATTTTGAAGTTGAAGACCTTGGTGAAACATACCATATTCAGAGAATAAATCCCTACCTCCCTGGACACAGGTATGGATCAAGTTAAGCATCTTAATATTTTGTCATTTTTCTCATTTGCAAATCAACATAGGTCACTGGTGCTAAGTTAAGTAGCTTGAAGAAAGAGAAAAATGAGAGAGGGAGGAGAGGGGGAAGAGGAGGGGGAGAGAGAGGAGAAGGAGACTTTGCTTTACATTTCCAGGTTTTTAATCTAGTTTTTCATGAGGTTTGGATACAATTAAGTCTCGTGAAAAATTCCTCCTTCATGATTAAGTTAACTTTGAGTTGATTTCTGTTCCTCACAAACAAAAGAAACTTGACAAAGACAAAGAGAAAGATGACAAAGCAGTTAGCATCCATTTTCCTGGCCTCCCTTCCTTCTTACCAAGTCAAGCCAGGCATAAAGGGTAAGAGAACAGGACTGATTGCTGTGTTATTTCAAGGTGATATTAAAAAGTTTTGGTATAACTAGATGGAATGTGTCCATATCAAGCTACCTCAGGAAGATAGCCTTATAGAAAAATGGGGTTCCAGTAGATTTTCAAGGAGTACTTGACCCTACTGGGGTTCAGAATGTGCTGCCCCAAGTGTGGAAGTTTGGCATTTGAGAAAAAAGCAACAGCAGGAAGGTCTCTCTCACCTTCCCTTCCTCTTCTTCCTTGAGCCAGACTTAAAAGTGAGATAGAAGAAAGGAGACAAAAAAATGAAAAGCAGAGTATAACTTTAATCTAAAAATCTTGTACTAAAGTTTCCTCATACCTTTTCTCACCAAAGCTGATTTTTCTCCCAGGCCTGTCATTCCCAAAATTTTAAGAAAACTATAAAACTTTTTTTCATCATCTTTATTGTATTATTATTATTACTAGGAATTGAACCCACTAAACCACTAAGCTACATTCTATCTATATGTAAATACATATATGTTTTATATTTTGTATACATATATATGTATATATATATATTTATTTTTTATATTTTAAAAATTTTTTGTGACACAGTCTCACCATGTTGCCCAGACTGGCCTTGAACTTGAGATTCTGCTGACTCACCCTCCTGCACCTTTGGAATTATAGGCGTGTACCACTACACACAACAAAAATCTAAAACTCTGTTTGAAAATGGTGAAATGTACTATTAAAAGTAGATTAAGCAAAGAGAGATATACTATTTTAAGAAACCTATAATATAGGATGCATTCTAAACATTTTATCTATTGATCAAATAATGGAGACAACATCCACCTAAAGATGTGGAGAACAGTCAGACAACTATAAATCATCTTGTGATTGAAAGGAAAATGGGACACAGATGAGCAACACAGAAGCCAGGTGAGGAGATCTGCACATACAAAGTTTTATTTGCCAGTCAGGGTCTGACAAAGGTCATCACTTAGGAAATCAAGAGAGGCAGAAAGAACTTAGCTCTGGGGTATTTCATAGGGCAGTTTGGGTGGCTTGCATAAGGTCACATGAGTTCATATGAGCTACTTGTGTAAGAACTTATGACGGGCTGACAGGACAAGTAAGGGGATGTTCCAGTGGGGTGGTTAATGACAGGTGGGAAGGGGAAGTTACATTTTAACTCTTATTTTCTCTGGAAGTACCCCTCTAGGAAGGGAAAGCAACTTATGGTAAGAATTTAAAATGGTTGCATAGATGCTAAGCCTTGGATCTAATAGTGATTACCAGACTGATATTCCCACATCAGAATGATATTCCCATATGCCTTCCCATGCCAGCCCCTCCCAAAAAGCCCTTTATAAGAACCTGGGGCCCTAGAAGTGTGTTTCAATAAGATAACCTGCTCTTTGTTTCTCCCTTCCTTTTCTGAATAAATCTTTGCTGGTGTCTCTGTCTGACGTCTTGGAATTCTTTTTGGTGGTATTTGTCAAGGATCACTATTATCCTCAGTTGAGGTCCCCCTCTTGGGGACCTCTTGGGACCTGTTCCAGTGACAGAAGAATTCCCTTGATGTTGCTCCAAAAAAGGTTAAATAACCTTCATTCTAGAGGGATCCTCTGTTTACATGGAGGAAAGGAACATCTTTATACTTAAACACAGAGAAAGGGCAAGGAGAATCCAAAAGAGGCCTTTTTCTCCTCCTTCTCTGAGTTCATTGGCATCAGATTCTACCATCTTTGTTCACTTACACATCTGTGACACTGAACAAAGACTCATTGCCTCACATGTGTAAAAGCCATTACTACAACTTTTTCTTTTTTTATTTTCCATAAATAAAAAGCTTTTGAGAACTGACTGTCAAGAAGAAAGAAGTCTTGCTCAAATCTATCTCCACCACTGGTTCTGTTTGCAGTTATAGGAAGGGAGAGAGGAGAAGCTGTTTGTTGATTGGATAGTGAAATGGGGGTTTCAGGGTTCTTTTCTGCAGGCATAGATGGTCATGTCTCTTCACAGGTTGCATGTTTCTTCTTGGGGAGGGAAGTTATGTTCTGCAGCTCTGCGTGGGTGGTCTGGAGCTCAAGACATCAAAATTGTGTGTTGGGGGCCGGCTTCTTCTGCACATGTCCATTATTGAAAAGCCACTTTCAAACCATCCTTAAGTGAATTCTGGAGGGTTTAGCTGAAAAAAATACTTAAGCTTTTTGTTATTTAAAGAATTTATGTCTGTGTGTGCGTCCACACCTTAACCAATTTAGAAAATACACAGATTTCCCTGATTTTTAGGATCTTTATTTCCTTAGGAAGACTCTCCTGTCAGATAAAACTTACATTAAACAAGTAAATATTATTTTCTCTTGTTAATCTGTCTTTGTTATACTGGTCTCAGATAATAAACATAGTGATGGGTGAAAACTCTTTTCTCCCTTAAATTCCCCTTGAGGCGAGCACTCTACCAACTGAGCTATATCCCCAGCCTCAAATTCCCCTTGAGAAAGGGGTTCCATGTTCATTTTGTTTTGCAGGAGCACTTGGGACAAATTTAATCTTGAAGACTAGGTGAGGTAGCAAAGCAGAAACAAATAAAAGTAGGCACAGATGGTGAAAGTTAGGGACCTCACTACTGATTGAAAATTTGGTGACATTCAAATTAATTTTTGAGTGATATTAGTATATATATCAAAATACCAAGTGATTATGTACCACACTGCATCACTGAAACATTTCTGAGGCACTGTTTTTCCAAGTAACTCAAATCAGGATCCAGTTGAGCTATGACAGGTCAGAAAATTCTGTGATGCAGTTTTCCTTTCCATTGAGGCTGTGGTATTAGGATCCAAAACATTGCTTGGATGATATTTTTGTGTCTATTATCCCCTAAAATGATGCTAAAGTGAATTCATTAATTTTTAACCTGATAACACTTTAATTCAGAATGTGAAAAGTTAGTTTGAAAATAAAGTACATTACAAAGGGGATGGGAGAAAAATCAGCTTTGGTGAGAAAAGGTATGAGGAAACTTTAGCACAAGATTTTTAAAGTTATAATCTGCTTTTCCTTTCTTTTGTTTCCTTTCTACCTTTTTTTCTATCTCACTTTTAAGTCTGGCTCAAGGAAGAAGAGGAAGGGAAGGTGAGAGAGACCTTCCTGCTGTTGCTTTTTTCTCAAATGCCAAACTTTCATACTTGGGGCAGCACATTCTGAACCCCAGTAGGGTCAAGCACTCCTTGAAAATCTACTGGAACCCCATTTTTCTATAAGGCTATCTTCCTGAGGTAGCTTGATATGGACACATTCCATTTAGATATCACCTCAAAATAACACAGCAATCAGTCCTGCAGTGCAGCAGATTGGCTCTGATCTTTTACAGTCTAAGTGAGAGGTGGTTGTTTTGTTATGGATGAAAAGGCTCATTATCTCAAATATAATTGCCATACCAGACTGAGGGTGTAATGTGTAGAGCTTCTAAAGTCATTTTGGAGTTTTGAGATGAATGGCCATGATACTGAGAAGAGAAGAGAAAAAGTATGAAAAGAATCACAGTCATCTAGCCTTGAAATACCCTGCCTCCAATTTATGCCTATACAAAATAATAAAATTTACTTATATTTAAAAGTTATTGCAGTAGGCCTTCTGCTACTTGCTGCCCAATTTGCTGCTCTTACAGGATGAGTTCTTAATAAGGGGTATAATGGGGGAGCGCTATACATACGTGGTGATAGAGTTATAAACTTCTGTGTAGAAAAAGCAATTGTACATAAAGTTTTAATCGTTGATTAAATATTAATGAGTATTCCCTTACTTTTTGTTGGCTTAAGAAGAATGTTCCTAGATGCTGACTAGTATGGAGAAGTTCTGATCATTATTATAGATAAGATCTATTAGGAAGGACTTCATTGAGATGATACAATTTAAGATGATGATTTTCTCCCACCTATAATGATGCAAAGTGCATGCATATTTCAAGAGCACTGAAGAATTGAAATGATTGCTGTGATAGTTCTAAAACAATATCTTTAAAAAATATTTTCTTTTTAAGCAATTATATATAATTATATTTAAGAAATAAAGAGGGTCTTAGTATTTATGAATCAATAAGAATACTTTGTTTTTCTACTGTTTTCTCTCTCAGAGGTCTGTTAAATAGAAGAAGAAACCTATTTGTTACTGAATTCAAAATCTTTTTTATTTTTAATTAAAAATTTTTCACATCATGAAAATAACCCTGCAAACAATACCTAAATCCAAACAATGAAAAAACTATGTAGAGAAAAAGTTTTTCTTCCAACTTAGAACACAGGCTCAGTCCTCAATGGCAACAACTATATTTATTTTTCTACCTCAAGTCTCTTATGAAATAAGGAACTCATATATTGGACAAATATTTATTGAGTACTTCCAATGTGTATGCACTTGGTTCTGGGAATGTAGCCATGAAACATGCTACTAACAAATTTGCCCTCAGTTTCTAGGGCAAGTAGGGACAGAAGAATGACAATCAAATAAGTGTTTTTCCTAAGGGTGAGAAGTGTCAGGGTACAGAAAATATGGGTACATCAGTAGAGGTACCTTACTTTGCCTGGAGCACTTTAAAAGTCCTCCCTAAGGAAAGGATGTGTACATAAAGATCTGGGAAGGCAGTGACTTCAACAAATTCTTTCATTTATTTCAGGCTATCAAAGGTGGAAAGAATGCTATGCAGTCATATCCAATTTAAGTAGTTCCTGTGTTTTAGTGCTTATTTCTCCTCTCAAATATATTTGAACACATTAACAACATTAAGCTTTGAAATGAGGTTGGACACTTTTTAAAAAGGTTTATGCTTTCAAAAGTGAGAATAGCAGTGTGCGGTGGTGTCTGCTTGTAATCCCAGCAAGTTGGGAGGCTAAGGAGCAGGATTGCAAGCTTCAATCTACCCTACAATTTAGAGAGGAAATTGTTATGGGGTGCAACTTAAGAACAGACTGATCACCACTGAGAAGTCCAAATTTGAGTCTATTAAGCTGGCCAGCTGACTGTCTCACACAATGCCCAAAAAAATGGCTATCGGGAGAACAGCCCTGACCACAGTGTTGTAGGGGTTCTTATACCAAAAAATACTTTAATCATAAGTGTTGCTATGATTCTAAATTACACATTAACATCATGAGATCATTGACAGAGGGGGAAGTGGGTCAAAACGACCCTTACCTAAGTACAAACTAAAGAATGGTTACTAGCATCCACACAATCACTGTTCACATGGTACATTGTTTAGGAGCAATAGGGATCAGAAGCGAGCAATTTTTTTATTTACATAGGAATTATCATTCTGTATTGTTAAACATGTCACACTAAGTAACTGATGATGGGTATAGAGGCAGGGTGTTCCCATGGGAGAAACTTATTTCCTATATAACATGGAGTCTCAGATCAAAATGGAGTCTTTTTAGTCATTTCCCTTAGAGTCTGGCCTGTAACATTCTCATGGAGTCAGATCTGTCAGCCCACCACAGCCATAGCAACTTTGTGAGATCCTGTCTCAATATAAAAAGTTAAAAGGACTGGAAATGTAGCTCTGTTGTAAAGTGCCCATGGGTTCTATCCCTACTACCAAAAAAAAAAAAAAAATCCTAATTTGAGTTTAAAAATAAATTGTGGGACAAAAGCTAAAATCCAAGGAGATAAATATATGTATTACTTCTAAATTTGAATAAATAATATGAAAGAAAGCCAAAATAATACAAAAGAAGACTACATCCTAAGGGATTTAGATTAAACATTATTGAGAACTTCCAGGAAGAAGATCTTAAATTATGTTACTTATTTAATAAAAGTTACTGAAGGTGACAAAGTTTCTTTGCTTGGCCAAATGCTAGTTACACCCTCCTGAACCACCTTATAGGCCCATCTGCACACTTCCTTGTAAAATCTAATTTTAGAAAAAAGTCCTGCTAAGTCGTTTATAAACACTGCCCACCCCTAATAACTAATCACCTTTAATAGTTAATCAGATTTCTTCTCCTCTGCCATCCCCCAAGTGATGACCTGGCCTAGCCTGTCTTCAACATGAATCCTTTAGGTTGGTTTAGTCACTATTCACCTTGGCCCTGGTTTTCTTTTTAGTAATTTCCCCATCCTCTGACCCCACCTACCCTTTGGCTCTCAATTCCTATTTGCCCATGATGTGTTCAGATTTGAGCTCAATCTCTCTTCCCCACTGCAACATCCCATTGCTGTGTCCCTACATCTACTGGGATGGTCCTGAACAGTCTGACTTAGTGCTTTAACTATCACTACATTGTTTTCCTTTTAACTGCTCTTGGCATATGTGTGTGTGTGGTTAAGTTTAAGATCAAGGTTTATTGCTGATTCCTCACTATTCTTTGAACAAACTTAAGACTTACCCATCGTTAACTTCTTTAACACCTGAGAAAGACTGGTGTGCTTGGGATTTTTAGAGTAAGATCTAGACTTTCTATCACAAAGTTCGAGGACAATCACAGAAGTACTGAATATTTGACTGAAGAGAAAAATATTTATAAGTGTGCTTAATTCTTTGGATGGTGAGGTATAGGGCACTGTAAATTTCAGGAAATAACTCAGGGAAGAAACATCTGCTTAGAGACAGGGAACTTCTTACCTCCACTGTCAATGTTTTTGCTCAGAACTTATCCTTTCTCATATGGCTCATTTCAGTAAATGCCTAACCGGGTTTCCTCCCTGTAATCTTGCCCCTTCCAATATGCCTTCCACCCTGCAGCCCAAAAGATCTTTGAAAGGGCAAATGTGATTATGTCACTCTCCTACTTAAAATCACTGAATGATATCCCCGTGCTCTGCAGATTGCTAGAAGCTTCACAAAGTGCATGGCCACATGACTCTTTGCTCTTTTCAAAGTTTCCATTTTGTGACTGCTTTATACCTAACTTTTTACTTATTCAGATAAATTACTACCAGTTCTGTGAGGAGCACATGCATCCGTAGGCCTATATTTTTGTTCTCCCTTTGCCAGCATGTCCTTCAGGTGGTCTTTTGCTCAATTAAGAATCAGTCACAGTGCTACATTCCCACAGTGAGGTAGGCTGCATTTTTCTATTTCTACTCAGTTTCCCATAATACCTTATTTACAGGTCTAGTAAAGTACTAACCTTATTGGGTCAAAATTGTTGAATCTCTTCTCTCTTTCTTAATCCATCATTAATCCTTTCAAATTAGGGACTCTGAGTTGTTCATTTTTATAAATGTGGACCTTCATATGATTTCTGGAAAATGGAAGACATATGACAGATGGGGCTTACTGGAAACAAGGGAAAGAAGTTTTATTTTATTGACCCTGCTCATCCGTTAGTCAGCTTTCCATCACCATAACACCTGTGATAATTGAATTATAAAGAGAAAAGGTATATTTTGGCTCACAAATTTGGAGGTTGCAGTCCACAATTGGTTGGGCCCATTGCTTTGGG
The DNA here is from genome assembly GCF_902686455.1 of Sciurus vulgaris. Taxonomy (NCBI): domain Eukaryota; kingdom Metazoa; phylum Chordata; class Mammalia; order Rodentia; family Sciuridae; genus Sciurus; species Sciurus vulgaris. The sequence continues at coordinate 1,464,268 of NW_027632875.1, read as the reverse complement.
CCTTTTGTGAAGCAGTAGTAAGTACTCATGGCGGAGTCATGTGGTGAAGCAAAACAGCTTAGCTCATGCCTAGAAGTGGAAGAGAGTAAGGAGGGGCTGTGGTTCCATCTTTAAAGGGCATGCCCCCGATGACCTAAAGGCCTCTCACTAGGCCCCATCTCTTTACCACCTACCAATAACACCATCCTGGGAACCAAGCTTTTAGTATTTGGGTCTTTGGAGACATTTTACATCTACGTTATAGCAACTAGTTAGTATAGTGGGAAAATAACCTGCTTTCCAAAATTGGTTTCCTCTCTTTGAAAGTGTACCTTTTCTAACCTCGATATCAGAGATCTTTGGTCTATGCTTGAGGATTATGTTTAAAGCATTAATAAAGTGCACATGGTACATAGAGTTCATTAAGAAGAGGGTGGTTGAATCAGAATGTGTGCACTTGAATTTGGGTTCTTTAATTTATTAGCTCTGTGATTTTGAACAGATGACTTAACTTCTTTAATGATTTAGTCTTCCCATCTGTAAAATAACAGTGCTTCCCACACAAGGTTGTTGAAGGATTAATTGTGATAAACACTGTTAAGCATTTAGGATATTTGGAAGAGAACAAACATTTAATAAGTGTTAGGTATTGTTATGTTAAGAATTTCTCCTTTATTTAGTCTTGGTATCCTCTAAAATTATTTGGAACTAGGTAAAATATGTGGTGTGGTACTAAGCACTGAGAGATGGGTAATTGAAATATGAGTAAGGCAAGGTCCCTTCTCACCAAATTGCAAAGTAGAGAAAAAGAGTTCCCATAAGGAAGGGGAGGGACAAAATGAATTAAGAATTTAAAAGAGGGGTATTATTTTCACGAAGGTCAGCTTTCTAAATTTTCGTAACTTTTGACCTTTTGAGATGGGTAATTCTTTGTTGTGAAGGCTTGCTGTGTATGCTGCAGGATTTTTTTTCATCAACATTTCTGGCCTCTAGTTGCTAGAGGCCAGGAATGTGTTCCCAGCTGTGAAACCCAACATATTTCAAGATATTGCCAAACACCTCCTGGGGGACAAATCTGCTCTTTTTTGAGAACTACGGATTTGGGAGAATATAAGAAACTGCAGCCTGATTATGCAGGGGGTTGTGAGGTGAAGTCAGGTCAACTGTGGAAATAATTTTCAATTGAACAGCAAAGATGAGAAGAGGCTTTGAAAGTCTCCTCTGCAAAATCTTTAAAGATCTGATTAATCTGCATACATGTAAATTAAGTAAGATATTGAGTTTGATGGAGGAAGGGATTACCTGGGTGTGTTATTAACACTGGCTATACCCAGAAGGGAATGGTCATTGAGTGTATTCTCTCTGCATCAAGAGGGCAAACACTGGGGCTGGGGTTGTAGCTCTGATAGAGCGCTTGCCTAGCATATGTGAGGCATTGGGTTTAATTCTCAGCACCACATAAAAATAAATAAATAAAATGAAGATACTGTGTCCACCTACAACTGAAAAGAAAAAACAGGTTAAACACCAGTGGGGTACAAAGAGGCAGAACATGGCTTCTAACATGAAGGAGCTTATAGTGTTGTAAATTCTTTAAAGGCAGTGGCTGTATTTTATGAGACATTTATGAGACATGTTAAAAAGTACTGGACAGTTAGATATATTTGTATTTCAACAATAAGTCAAGACAATGGGAAAGGTAGTTTTACAAGCTTACTAACAAAATTTTCTAGGAGTTTTTAAGCTGGGTAATAGAGGAAAGCTTTACCCAGAGTGGTATATAAACAAAGCCTTGAAAATGGATACAATTAGGCGAGAGAAATTGTAGCTATTTCAGGCAAGAGATAAATTCTGAGCAAAGTGATGGAGGTAGGATTATTCAAGAAAGGTTCAGCAGAGAATAACCTGGGATGAAGTTGAGGGCTTGTTTGAACAAAGGAAATGGGGTTAAAGTAATATTTGGATTCTGTTTGTGAAAGGTCAAATATTTCAACTGATGCAAACACTAGTAAAATTCCATTTGGGACCTTCGCCATGATGTCTTTGAGTCACCAGCCATAAGCTACCTTAGGGGCTTCAGATGGGACACAAAGGGGCAGACCAGTTACTGCTCTAGTTAGTTCCGTGTTGTTTCCCCCACCCCCATATGGTGTCCTGGAGATGTGCTTATTTGTTTCTGTGTTCTCTTCTCTGAAACTGGGGGTTTTCAGAGAATCATAGCTCATATGAAGGTAAAAGAGTTTCCATCTTCAGAACTGTCTTTTTTCCCTCTTCTCAGATTCCCATGGTGGTGTTGTCTGTAATGGTGCCTTCTTTAAAACAACTGCTAAGGATTCTGGGCCACTATTGGGGTAACAGCACTAAACAGAGCTATTTAAATAGATCATAACCTCTAGGTCAGTGCCATGCATATTATCATACCCTGCTTCCTACAGAATATAAGTAGGGTGCATAGAAGCAGTAAATCTAATCAAACACTAAAGTAGCAGGAAAATGGTACCACCCCATCCACTGGCAACCCAAAATCTCATTCTTACCATAAAGAAGTGATAAATGTTTGAAGAAATATCTGTGCTTAACCTGATTTAACTACTGCACGGTATGTAGACATACTGAAACATTGCATGGTACCCCATTAATATGTACACTTTTAATATATCAGTTAAAGTGAGTTTAATTCTCTGCCACTCTAAAAGGTGAAGACAATGCCAAATTTAAAAAAAAATATGAGAACACATTGAAAGGAGTATAATTTTATATCCCACAAAGTTTTCTTTTCTGCTATCATTTGAATACAAATATTTATAGAACATACTATGCTCATTTTGAATGTTTCATGTTCTATTCTTTGAATTTAGAATGCTGAAATTGATTCTTCTTTTCTGAGAGGTAAACATGAATCACTTTTAATAAATCTGTGGGCATCTTTGTGTATGAGTTTGCAGAACAATAACAGAGAGAGAGAGAGAGAGAGAGAGAGAGAGAGAGAGAGAGAGAGAGAGAGAGAGAGAGAGAGAGAGAGAGTATTCTACTGAGAGACAAATCCATGCTTGAAAGTAAATTGTGAACTCTTAAGTGGAAATTGCAATAATTCTGATAATTTAGACTTGAAATTTCATGTTCTGGATTCAGTTTCCTGTGAGATTTAATTATTATTTTCAGTACTGGGTATTGAGCACCAGAGCTTTCTACCACTGAGCTACATCCTGGTTCCCCCTCACCTTTGTAAAAATGTTTGAAACAAGGTCTTGCTAAGATGTTGAGGCTGACCTCAAACTTGCAATCCTCCTGCATCAGCCTCCCAAGTTGCTAAGATTATGGGCTTGTGCTACTCCTCCTGTGTTTGTAGTCAGATTTAAATCCTGAACATGAAAATTTGGGTGATCTTGCTGAAACAAGTTTTAGATTTTTTAATATTTAAAATGTTAACTTTTAAGCTGGGCATAGTGGTACATGAAATTCCACCTGAGGCAGGAGGAATGCAAGTTGAAGGCCAGTCTCAGCTACTGAGTGTGACTCTGTCTCAAAATAAAAGTGCTTAGTGGCAGAGTGCTTGTGTAGTATGTGCAAGGCTCTGGTTTCAATCCTCAGTGCCACACACACATGCACAAAGTTTTATTTTAGCTATAAAACAAGTTTTAGAATTTCCCTCATAGTCATTTGAATATTTAAAACCTAGTTCTTGCTGCTTTATCCTTGCCACACCAAAAATAACCCAATAACCCAAAATAAAATAACAGCCCAATATGAAAAATAATTTCTTTAGTACTTTTTTTGTACTGGGGATTGAACTCAAGGGTGCTTTACCACTGAGCCACTGAGCCACATCCCCAGCTGTTTTTATTTTTAATTTTGAGACAGAGTCTCACTAAGTTGCTTAGAAACTTGCTAAGTGCTAAACTGCTGAGACTGGCCTGGAACTTGTGATTCTCCTGCCTCAGCCTCTGGAATTGCTGGGATTACAGGCGTGTGCCTCCAGAACAATTTAACTCCCTGAAAATGAGTCATGTTTCCAAAGACATCAGGAATAATTTGAAAACACAGAAAACCATAATATGTGGAATGTCTGATACTTGGCTATTTTTGATATCCCTTATGGTCACACAGGTGTCTTCAATAAATCCTCTGAACTTTGAAGTCAATTGGCTCTTGTGGTAAGGAGAATAGATTCAGTTACCTTCGAAGGTGCTAAAGCAGATACTACAAAGGTACGCTGCCCTTGTGATAGTTACAGGAATGGAATCTGATTGCTTGCATGATTTCTAAGAAGTTTTATTAAATTGTTTAAGACATGTTTTATGTAAAACTAGCTAATCTACATATGAGTACAATTAACATACTGTCTTAAAAGGAGTAATATATAAATGAGAGAGAGTTTGTGGGATTTTTTTTTTCTCCTAACAGTTTGGGGCAATACTCTGTGTGTGTGTGTGTGTGTGTGTGTGTGTGTGTGTCTTGAAAAGAAATTTTGCTTAACTCAGCAGTTCAAAGAATCTGGTTTTTATACTTTTAAATATTTTACTTGACATCACTTTTAAATTCAACATTTTGTATACTTTGAATAATTATATGCTATTTAATAAGCTTGCAATTCATAATACGAAGCAGCAAGGTAAATGGAAAAAATGCATTGCAACTTAAAAACAATAAAAGCAGGAAAATTAAAAATACTGTTGACAATATTTACCTCAGCAGTTGGAAGGATTATACTGTTTTAAATCAATCAAAATACCCATTTCTCCTTAGTGAGCCATAGCCAGAGTTTAAAGGTGTCCCATTTGAACATTTCCATTAGTGAACCATTTCCATAATAATGGTGCATAACAATCAGAAAATATCAGTGGTATACCAAAATGAGCCTTCCTTTGCTTAAAAACTTGTGGATCTGAGTCTGCTTCAGGTGTCTGTCCTCTGATTGACTGGACTGGCTCTGTTCCATGCATCCCTTGATCTGCAATCTGTTAATGTGGCATGTGAACTGAAAGAGACCTTGTGAACTGAAAGAAACCATGACAAGTACACATGATACTCCTCCTTGCTTCATATCTGTTGATCTCTTCATTGATGTTTCAAACAAGTCACATGATCAGGCCTCAAGTCAAGGGCTAAGATATTTTCTACCTCCCCCAACAATGATGCCATAGCAGAGGTGTGTGAACAACTGTGGTCAATAAATCAATGTACCACATACAGTTTATCTTCCTCTTTATAGCTACAAAATTATAAAAAGTCACTTAGAGAGATACCATACATATCAGAAATTGATTGAATTGAATTGTTTTAGGTAACCTGAATGGATACTTTAAGTTTTATGTTAAATAACAAGTCAAAGAGTGTATCATTTCCCTGGAGCAGAATATTTATTAAACTAGGAGGTGATAGTAAAATACTTCCTAAACCAAACTTTAAGGTATTTCACTCTGGAAAGCATTTCATCATGTTCTCAGAGGCATTTTGAAGTTATCTTAAAGTATTCCCAGTAATATGCCATTGATTTATTTTTTCTCATAAATATCTTTATAGTATTAACATATCTTAGCCTCAGCATTATAATTTTTCTGCTTTGAAGTGATAATCTTTAGGCTATTCAAGATACTGAATTCATAACTGATATATGTAACCTGGCATTAACAGGGTGGTCAAGAACAATTTTATTCTCTCATTTTCATTGCATACCTGTGTGAATACCTTTTTTTTTTTTTTTTTTTTTTTAATAAGACCAGCATATGTTAGCAGGAAAGAGCAAGCTCCCATATCACTGCCTGTTTTGTATATGGCACTGTGATGGTTTGAAAAAGCATCCCCAAAGGGCCACATGTTAAAGGATTAATTCCCAGGGTGATGCTTCTTGAAGGTGGGGGAATCTTTAGAAAGTGGGGCCTAGTGGGAAGATCTTAGGGTATTGGTCATGTGCTCTCAAAAGGGATTATGGGGCCCTTATACCTTCCTTTTCTCATTTTGCTTCCTGGTGTATGAATTGAGAAATTTGCTCCACAACATACTTTTGCTGTGGAAATGCTGCCTTATCAAAGTACCAAAGCAAAGCTACTGCTATACCTTGGCCTGGAATTCCAAAATTGTGAGAAAAAATAAACTTTCTCTATTTATAAGTAAATTGCTTCAGGTATTTTGTTGTAGCAATGAAAAGCTGACTAATATAGCTACCTTAAAAATTCTTAAGCTTAGGGGCACAATATAATTGCATTCACTTTTTTTCACAATTTTATTCAACACTGAATAAAATTAGTTAAGTATAGGAGGCAAGACCAAAATTTCTGTGATAAATGGAAGGTAATAATTGGCATTAAGAAACAAACTTTTTGAGTAGCCCTATTCTTCACTGCTGTGCTCATAGCTGTGATTCTGTCAACACCAATCACAATATATTTTATCTTTTTCTATTTTACATTTTGGTGCTCAAAATAATCATTAAAGTTATAAAATGTGTCTTCTATGTGCCACAAGATTTCAGTAGCAACAAGAAAAAGTACACATTTTCCCCATAAACTCCTATTATCTTTGTAAAGAGATGGTTCAGGCTGTCCATAACTGGCTTTACCCAACTCTAAAGTGGCATAATTTCTGGCATGCATGTGGAATGGCATTTGCTTTTATTTGTTGTTGTTTTTTTAATTTACTTTTATTGTAAACAAATGGGACACATGTAGTTTCTGTTTGTACATGGAGTAAAAGCATACCATTTCCGTAATCATACATGCACATAGGGTAATGGGGTTTGATTCATTCTGTTATTTTTTTCTCCCCCCCCCACCCCTCCCACCCCTCTTTTCCCTCTGTACAGTGCCTCCTTCCTCCATTCTTGCCCCCCTCCCACCCCCCATTATGTGTCATCATCCGCTTATCAGTGAGATCATTTGTCTTTTGGATTTTGAGATTGTCTTATCTCACTTAGCATGCTATTCTCCAATTTCATCCATTTGCCTGCAAATGCCATAATTTTATTATTCTTTATAGCTGAGTAATATTTCATTGTATATGTATGTGTGTGTATATATATACCATAGTTTCTTTATCCATTCATCAATTGAAGGACATCTAGTTGGTTCCAGTCTGCCTTTTGTGAATTGAGCAGCTATGAACATTGATGTGGCTGTATCTCTGTAGTATGCTGATTTTATGGCCTTTGGGTATAGGCCGAGGAGTGGGATAGCTGGGTCAAATGGTAGGTCCATTCCAAGTTTTATAAGGAATCTCCACACTGCTTTCCAGAGTGGCTGCACTAATTTGCAGTCCCACCAGCAATGTATGAGTGTACCTTTATCCCCACATCCTCGCCAACACCTATTGTTATTGTGTTCTTGATAATCACCATTCTAATTGGGGTGAGATGGAATCTTAGTGTAGTTCTGATTCGAATTTCTCTTATTACTAAAGATGTTGAACACTTTTTCATATATCTGTTGATTGCTTGTACATCTTCTGTGAAGTGTCTGTTCATTTCCTTAGCCCATTTGTTGATTGGGTTATTTGTATACTTGGTGTAGAGTTTTTGAGTTATTTATATATTCTGGAAATTAGTGCTCTATCTGAAGTATGAGTGGCAAAGATATTCTCCCACTCTGTAGGCTCTCTCTTCACATTGCTGATAGTTTCCCTTGCTGAGAGAAAGCTATTTAGTTTGAATCTATCCCAGTTATTGATTCTTGCTTTTATTTCTTGTGCTCTGGGAGTCCTGTTAAGGAAGTCTGATCCTAAGCCAACAAAATGAAGATTTGGACCTACTTTTTCTTCTATAAGATGCAGGGTCTCTGGTCTGATATCAACGTCCTTGATATACTGTGAGTTGATTTTTGTGCAGGGTGAGAGGGGTTTAGTTTCATTCTGTTGCATATGGATTTCCAGTTTTTCCAGCACCATGTGTTGAAGAGACTATCTTTTCTCCATTGCACATTTTTGGCACCTTTGTCTAGTATTAGAAAATTGTATTTATTTGGGTTTGTGTCCGTGTCCTCTATTCTGTACCATTGATCTACATTGGTATTGGTGCCAATACCATGCCATTTTTGTTACTATTGCTTTGTAGTATAGTTGAAGTTCTGATATTGCGATACCCCGTTTCATTTTTTCTGCTAAGGATTGCTTTAGCTATTCTGGGTTTCTTATTCTTCCAGATGAATTTCATGATTGCTTGCTCTATTTCTGTGAGGTACATCATTGGGATTTTAATTGGAATTGCATTGAATCTGTATAGCACTTTTGGTAGTATGGCCATTTTGACAAAATTAATTCTGCCTATCCAAGAACATGGGAGATCTTTCCATCTTCTAAGGTCTTCCTTAATTTCTTTCTTCAGTGTTTCATAGTTTTCATTGTAGTGATCTTTTACCTCTTTGGTTAGATTGATTCCCAAGTATTTTTTTTTTTTTTGAGGCTATTGCAAATGCAGTTGTTTTCCTCATTTCCCTTTCGGCTGTTTCATCGCTTGCATATAAAAATGCTGTAGATTTATGCGTGTTGATTTTATAGCCTGCTATTTTGCTGAATTCCTTGATGATGTCTAGAAGTTTTGTGGAGGAGGAGTGTGGATCCTCTAAATATAGAATCATGTCATCTGCAAATAGTGACAGCTTAAGTACCTCTTTTCCTATTCGTATCCCTTTAATTTCTTTAGTCTGCCTAATTGCTCTGGCTAGAGTGTCGAGGACAATGTTGAATAGAAGGGGTGAAAGAGGACATCTCTGTCTTCTTCCCGTTTTTAAAGGGAATAGTTTCAGTTTTTCTCCATTAAGAATGATGTTGGCCATGGGCTTAGCATAAATAGCCTTTACGATGTTCAGGTATGCTCCTACTTTCCCTGTTTTCTAGTGTTTTCAGCATGAAGGGGTGTTGTATATTGTCAAATGCTTTTTCTGCATCATTGAAATAACCATATGATTCTTATCCTTAAGTCTATTGACATGATGGATTATGTTGATTGATTTACGGATGTTAAACCATCCTTGCATTCCAGGAATGAATCCCACTTGATCGTGGTGCACAATTTTCTTAATATGTTTTTGGATATGGTTTGCCAATATTTTGTTATGGATCTTAGCATCTATATTCATCAAGGATATAGGTCTAAAATTTTCTTTCCTTGATGTGTCTTTTTCTGGTTTGGGTATGAGGGTGATATTAGCTTCATAGAATGAGTTCGGTAGGGTACCCTCCTTTTCTATTTCCTGGAATACTTTGAGAAGTATTGGAATGAGTTCTTCTTTGAAGGTCTTGTAGAACTCGGCTGAGAATCCATCTGGTCCTGGTCTTTTCTTGGATGGTAGATTTTTAATGGCTTCTTCTATTTCATTGCTTGATATTGATCTGTTTAAATCGTGTATGTCCTCCTGGTTCAGTTTGGGAGGAGCATATGTCTGTAGAAATTTGTCAATGTCTTCAGTACTTTTTATTTTGTTGGAATACAGATTTTCAAAGTAGCTTCTCATTATGTTCTGTATCTCAGTGGTGTCTGTTGTGATATTTCCTTTTGCATCATGTAATTTGAGTCTTCTCTCTCCTTTGTTAGTGTGGCTAAGGGTTTATCTATTTTTACTTTCTCAAAGAACCAACTTTTTGTTATGTCAATTTTTTGAATTGTTTCTTTTGTTTCAATTTCTTTGATTTCAGCTCTGATTTTAATTATTTCCTGTCTTCTACTACTTTTGCTGTTATTCTGTTCTTCTTTTTCTAGGGCTTTGAGCTGAAATGTTAGGTCATTTAATTGTTGACTTTTCATTCTTTTCTGGAATGCGCTCCATACAATGAATTTTCCTCTTAGTACCACATTCATAGTGTCCCAGAGATTTTCATATGTTGTATCATTCTTATTGACCTCTAAGAATTTTTTTAATCTCCCTGATGTATGAGATAAGTCTCTTGCAGGCAGCATATTGTTGGGTCTTTCTTTTTAATCCATTCTGCCAGTCTATGTCCTTTGATTGATGAGTTTAGGCCATTAACGTTCAGGGTTATTATTGAGATGTGATTTGTATTCCCAGGCATTTGGGTTATTTTTGGTTTTTAAGTTGGCTTGGTTTGTCCTTCGAGTGGTTTTTCTCTAAGGTAGTTCCTCCCTTTGCTGACCACCATTGTTGTTTTTCATTTCCTCCTCATGGAATATTTTGTTGAGAACATTCTGTAGTGCAGGCTTTCTATTTGTAAATTCTTTTAACTTTTGGTTATCATGGAAGGATTTTAATTCATCTTCAAATCTGAAGGTTAGTTTTTCTGGGTATAGGATTCTTGGTTGGCAACCATATTCTTTCAGAGCTTGAAATATGTTGGTCCAGGCCCTTCTAGCTTTTAGAGTCTGGGTTGAGAAGTCTACTGCTATCCGTATTGGTCTCCCCCTATATGTAATCTGATGCTTTTCTCTCGCGGCCTTCAAAATTCTATCTTTATTTTGAATGTTAGGCATTTTCATTATAATGTGCCTTGGTGTGGATCTGTTGTGATTCTGTGCATTTGGTGTTCTGTAAGCCTCTTGTATTTGATTTTCCATTTCATTCTTCAGGTTTCGGAAATTTTCTGATATTATTTCATTGAATTTTTGATTCCTTTGGTTTGTATCTCTGTGCGTTCCTCAATCCCAATAATTCTTAAATTTGGTCTTTTCATGATGTCCCATAGTTCGTGGAGATTCTGTTCATGATTTCTTACCATCTTCTCTGTTTGGGCAACTTTATTTTCAAGATTAAATATTTTGTCTTCATTGTCTGAGGTTCTGTCTTCCAAGTAGTCTAGTCTGTTGGTGATGCTTTCCATTGAGTTTTTTATTTGGTTTATTGTCTCCTTCATTTCAAGGATTTCCGTTTGGTTTTTTTTTTTTTTTTTTTTAGAATCTCTATCTCTTTGTTGAAATGATCTTTTGCTTCCTGCAGGTGCTCTTTCAGCTTATTGGTATTATCATTCGTTGCCTGCATTTGCTCTCTTATCTCATCCTTTGCTTCACGAATCATCTTAATCATGTATAATCTGAAGTCCTTTTCTGACATTTCTTCCAACATACTGTCGTTGGATTCTATTACTATAGAATCTAGATTTGTTTGGATCATTTTCTTCCCTTGTTTTTTCATGTTGTTCATGTATCTTCCCCTCTAGCCCTGCAGATCTGGGGTATTGCAGATTTCCCCCTATAGGCTTATAGTGGCCCTACAGGTTTCCAAAACCCCTTCTTTAAGGGGAGGTCAATATTAGCAGTGCCCAAACCAGACACTATGCAATCCTAGACCAAATAGCCCCTATGGGGACTATAACATCATGTAAATAAGGGAGAAAGCGACTCTGAGGGAACAGGTAAACAGAAGGAAAAGAAAGCAAGAAACGTAAAGAAATAAAAACAAATATTTTTTTTAAAAGGAGAAAAAAGAAAATCTACTGTATAATAGCCTGATGTATGAGCGTACCTGAGAATGAGCTTCAAGCCTCCAGCAGGCATCGCAGGATGGGATTTGCCCCACCCGAAGATAGGAGCCATGGCTTCCAGGATTATCCAAGATGGCTGCTCTGGCTTCCAAATGTGTTGGCAAATGGGGAGCTGCAGCTCAGGGGTGGATGTGGTCAGCTGGAGGTCCTGGAGACAGGATGCAGTTGGTCGGGCAGGGGTCCTGGAGGCCCGCTGTGTTTGGTGTGGTTGTGGGGTCCTGGAGGCCAGGTGCAATCAGTCGGTCTGGGATCCTGGTGATAGGGCGCAGTCAGTTGGTCTAGGGGTCCTGGCGGCAGGGAGCAGTCAGTTGATGTGAGGGCCCCAGAGGCAGGGAGTGATTGGTCGGGCTGAAGGATCCTGGAGACGGGACCTGGTCAGTCCGGCCAGGGGTCCTACAGGGCCTGGCTGTTGTCTCAAAATGATGGTAGCCATGTGTAATCAAACCTGCAGGTACTGTGACAGTGAACTTCCAGGCAGCAGCAGGCAGCTGGTTCTCCCCTGGCAGTCTGCGGTCAATCTGCTGGCAGCGAGAAATAGCCTCTGCTTCAATCCAGCGGTGCGGAGCGACAAGGAATGCAGCCTCCCTCTAGACTGCCATCTTGGATCTCCCATATTTGAATTTGAGGCCAGGTATTATGATGCTTCCTACATTGCTCTTCTTGCTCAGGACTATTCTGGGTCTTTTACTCTTACAAATTAATTTTAGGAATATTTTTTCTAGTTAGTTCTGTTAAGAAGGCCATTTATATTTGATGGGATTGCACTGAATTTGTATATTGCTTTTGGTAGTATGGCCTTTTTGACAATATTAATTCTGCTTATCCAAGGCAATTGGAAGTCTTTTCATATTCTAAAGTCTTCTTCAATGTTCTGTAATTTTTATTGCAGATATTTCACCCTGTTAGCAAGATTAATTCCCAAGTATTTAATTAATAATTTATTTTTGAGGTTATTGTGAGTGGAATAGTCTTGCAGATTTCTTTCTCCATAGAATCATTGTTGGAATACAGGAAACTATTTTTCTTGAATTTTGACCTTGTATCCTGCTACTTTGTTCAATTAGTTTATCATCTCTTAGAAGTCTTCTGGTGAAGTTTTTGGATATTCTAGATACAGGATCATGTCATTAGAAAACATAATTAATTTGATTTATTCTTTTCCTGTTTGTATTCCTTTATTTCCTTCTCTTGTTTGATTGCTCTAGTTAGAGTTTCCAGCACTATATTGAACAGAAGTGATGAGAGTGATGATCTGTCCTGATCCTGATTTTAAAGGAAAAACTTTGTTTCTTTTTCCCATTCACCATGATGTGGGCTTTGGGTTTGTCATACATAGACTTTATAATGTTGAGGTAAATTCTTTCTATTCCTAGTTTCTCCAGATGAATAGGTACTGGATTTTATCAAAAGCCTTTTCTGCATCTATTGGGGTGATTATATGATTCTTCTCCTTAATTCTACTTACTTTATGAATTACATTTATTGACTTGCATATGTTGAACCAACCTGAATCCCTGGGATGAAACCCATTTGGTCATAGTGTATTATCTTCTTGATGCATTTATCTTCTTGATGCATTTTTGAATGCAGTTTGCTAATGTTTTCTTAAGAACTTTAATATCTATGTTCATCAGGGATAGTTGTCTATAGTTTCCTTTCCTTGATGAGTCTTTGGTTTTGGTATTAGGGTTATACTGGCTTCATAGAAAGCATCTTGGAGGGTTTCAATTTCAGGGAATAATATGAGAAAGACTTGTGTTAGTACTTCTTTAAAGATCTGTTAGAACTCAGCTGAGAATCCATCTGATCCTGGGTTTTTCTTTTTTCTTTTTGTATTTTAATTGCTGTTTCAATTTTATTACTTGATATTGGTCTGTTTAGGTTTTCTATATCTTCCTGATTCAATTTGGGCAGGTCATATGTGTATAGCAATTTTTCATTTATTTTTAGATTTTGCAATTTATTGAACTATAAATTTTCAAAAGTTTCTAATGATCCCCTGAATTTCAGAAGTTTCTATGGTGGTATCTTTTATTTTTTTTTTCATCTTTAATTTTGCTGATTGGGTTTTTCTTTTGGTTTGCTTGGCTATTTATCTTTTAGAAGAACATATTCTTTGTTGCATTGATCCTATGTATCGCTCATTCACAATTTCATTAATTCTGGCTCTGATCTTAATTATTTCTTGAGATGGAACATACAATTGTTTATTTGGGAACTATTTTTTAATGTAGGCATTCAACGCTATGAGTTTTCCTCTTAGAACTGATTTCCTACTATCCCAGAGATTTTGATATGTTGCATCTCTGTTTCTAAGAATTTCTTGATTTCTTCTGTGATTCATTCTTCATTTAAAAGAGCACTGGTCAATCTCCACGTGTTTTTGTGATTTTTATTTTTTTATTGCTGTTGATTTTCAGTTTCATTCCATTATGATCTGATAGGATGCATGGAATTATATAAAGAACTTTTTTTTTATATTTACTAAGATTTACATTGTGACCTTGAATATGGTCGATAGTGGAAAATGTTCCATGAGCTGCTGAGAAGATGATAAATTCTGCTGTTTTGGGGTAAAATATTCTGTAGATGTCCACTAGATTCATTTAATTTATATTATTATATTATTATTTAGGTCAGAAACATCTTTATCAATGTTTGGACAACCTGTGTTTTGCCAACTTTTGACTTAGAGTGTATTTTATCTTATGTAAGTAGAGCTACCCCTGCTCTCTTTTGGCTACCATTTCAATGGAGTAACTTATTGAAACATTTATAAATAATGTATTACTTAAACATTTGGGTATATATGTTCTTAAATCTAAGTGGAATGTCTTACAGATATTATATAGTCTGTTGTTTGTTTCTTTATTCAGATTCTCTATATATTTTAACTGATGAGTTTAATCCATTTATATTTAAAATAAGCATTGATAGGTAAGGACTTACTATTTCTATCTTGTTGCTTTATCTGTTTTGTAGTTATTTTGTTCCTTTTCATCCTCTCTTGAGGTTTTTCTTTCTGTTTTCATGATTTTGTAGTCACATACTTTGACTTTCTTTGTCTATATAGTTTTGTTTCTGTTACAGGTTATTTTTCTTATTGATTATCACGAAAATAAAACTTATGATAGCCTACTTACAACAGGCTAAGAGAGCCTTTCAACTTAAGAAGTGTATCTTATCCTCTTGAAAACTTTACTTGAAGTTAGCTTAAAAAAACTTAACAATCCCTGGACTTCATCCTGTCATCCAGAAGAATAGTCCTTTTTATTTTTCTAAGAAAATGGGAGATCTGATGGCTTAGTGCTATAAATAACACAAAGGGCTAAGTAGCTTTACCAACCTCTTAATTCTCTTCATAGCTTTAAGTTTTAATAAATTAGATATTAAACAAGTGCCAGGTGAGGAGTTACCAGAAAGATGGAAATCCAGCTAGGTGTGGTTGCCCAAGCCTGTAATCCCAGTAACTCAGGAGAAAGACAGCAAGTTTAAGGTTAGGCTCTGCAACTTAGACCATGTTTCAAAAACAAACTAGGATGTAGCTGAGTGGTAAAGTGCCCCTGAGTTCTATCCCTAGTATCAATGGGAGTAGGGGGGAGAAGGAATTCTCCAGTTAAATTAAGTAAAAAAAAAAAAAAAAATACACAGAAATAAAAGTGTGCAGGTTGTGGGTTTTGGGAAGTAGGGGGTTTAAAACGTGCCTACTTGTTCTTTATGGGAAACTCAGAGAAAGCAATAAAAGCTCTGATTAGAGCATTATTTTAAGATGTTCATAAAATGAAAGCAAGGGCTGGGCACGTAGGGTGCTTGCTTAGCATCTGCAAGGCCCTAGATTCAATTCCTAGTCACACACAACACACACACACACACATGCACACAATATAATTTGGCCAATATCAGTTCCCAGCACTTCCTCTTTCCTCTCTACCACCTGCCCATTGGTCCTTTTCCTCTACTGATATCTCTTGGATTTTTTGGAGTCACACACCCCCTATTTGTTTTCATTTTTCCTCTATAGTTTCTGCATATGAGAGAAAACATACAACTCTTAACCTTATGAATTTGACTTATTTCGCTTAACTTGATGGTCTCCAGTTCCACTATTTTCCTGCAAATGCCATGATTTAATTGTTCTTTACAAATGAATAAAAATTTGTCGTATATATATACTACATATACTACATTTTTGTTATCCATTCATCCAATAATGAACACTTAGACTGGTTCCATAGTTTGGCTATTTTGTATTGTGCCTCTATAAACATGAGTATTCATGTATCACTATAGTAAGATAAATTAAATTCTTCAGGATAAATACTGAGAAGTGGTATAGTTGGGTCATATGGTAGGTCCATGCCTAGACTTTTGAGGCGTTGCCATACTGATTTCCATAGTGGTTGTACTAACTTACAGTCCCACCAAGAATGTATAAATGTTCCTTTTTCTCCACATCCTCTCCAGCATTTATTACTATTTGTATTCTTGATGATTTCCATTCTGACTGGTGTGAGATGAAATCTCAGTGTAGCTTTGATTTGCATTTTCATAATTGCTAATTGTGTTGATTTTTTTCCATGCATCTGCTGGCCTTTTGTTATTTCTTCTTTTGAGAAGTGTTTGTTTAATTCATGCACCCATTTATTAAAAGTTGTTTGCTTTTCAGTGTTTAGTTTTGGTATAAAGTTTTCTGAGCTCTTTATATATTTTAGATATTGTCTGTCAGAAGAATAACTAGCAAGTATTATATCCCATTCTGTAAGCAAGGATTATATCCCATCCTGATTGTTTCCTTTGCTGTACAGAAGCTTTTTAATGTGATGCCATCCCACTTAACTCTTGGTATTATTTTCTGAGCTTTAGGGGTCCTATTGAGAAAGTTGTGGCCTGTGACTGAAAGCTGGAGGGTTGAGTATATGTTTTCTTATAGGAGTTGTTTAATTTCTGGTCTAATTCTGAGGTTTTTGATCCATTTTGAATTGATTTTGTGCAGGGTGAGAGATAAGGATTTACTTTCATTCTTCTGCATATGGATAACACTTGTCCTAGCATTGTTTGTTAAGAAGGTTATATTTTCTCCATTGCATGTTTTTGTCAAGAATCAGATGACTGTATCTTTGTGGGTTTTTCTGTTTCTTCTATTGTACCACTGGTATATGTGTCTGTTTTTATGATAGTACCATGCAGTTTTTGCTAATATTAGCTCTGTAGTATAATTTGAAGTCAGGTATTATGATGCCTCCAGGATTGTTTTTTTGACCTAAAATTGCTTTGGCTATTCTGAGGCTTTTATTCTTCCAAATGAATTTTAGGACCATTCTTTTCTAGTTCTGTGAAGAATGTCATTGAATGGGATTGAATTAAATCTGTATATTGAAAAGCAAATATATTTTAAGGAAAAATTTAACAAAAGCCTTCAATGAATGTATATACTTGCTAAAACTGTTATAAAACAACCTCTATTCCAGGTTTTTGATTCTGTAAAAATGCCTAGCGAATCCTCTGTTGGAGACAGTTGATAGAATTGTTATTCATATTATGGAGTAATTGCATTTGGACTCATCAGGTTTATTTCTTAAGGTGGAAAAATCTTGCTATAAATGAACATTAATGCTTAAAAGGTAATGAGGGTTTCTGAACCCAAACTGATAGGCAAAGATAAAGAATTGAAGATAAGCTTTAGAAGATGAGTTTGAGAGCTGACTTGATGCTATTCTTCAAGCATAGCACATTAGGAAGTGGGTTTGGTCAATGTTTCATCAAACATTGAGTGCTCATTCTTTGCAAGTACTTTGTAAGATCCTGTAGGTAACAACAAAAAAGGATCTCACCAAATATGTAGTATTCAATGCAATTTTAAAAATCATTATCCACTCTGTATAAAACTGTATAAATATATGAATATGTATGGTTTTTCCAGGGTTTTATTTTTAGGAATAGACTTGTCACTGTTTTGGTTCAAACTTTTGATACAAATAAGGAAAATACCAATATTTAATTAGACAAGTGACAATCCAGAACTAACAGCACACTTTTAGTCTCTTTTGCAGTTATATATGCTTATTTTTCTAAGTCCTGATAATGAGGTGTGATTTCAACTAGAATCATGAGAATATTATTAATGTTCTTAAAGGGAGGAAATATGTCCTATTCTCCCCTGAGGACTAAGTATGGAGTTGGACTGAGTACCACAAGGTGGAAGATAAGGGTCAAATAGAAAAAAAAAATGTTTTCCTCATCTAAGAAATTCATATAGCTCTAAATGTTTCCATTTGTGTAAAGCTATTAATAAAATTTTACAATGCCTCTGATATCAGTGACACATTAGAATTGTCCATTGCAGAATCTATAAAACCACTCTTGGTGAGTCTGCTGCAACATCTTTCAGTCACCTTAATTAGTCTCATACTACTGAAGCCACAATTATAGGTGACTGGGTCGAATTCAGAACCTGGAGGCCAATCTGAGTCTTGGAAGTTGAAGATTGCCCCTGGAGAGTGGAATGTCAGTATCTCCAGAGCCTTTTGGTCACCAAGTTTACCTGCCTATACTACCCCACCCAAAAGCCAACAGACCAGGGATTACTAATTAATACCCTCTCTGGGCTGCTACCTGCCTGGATCACTCCATTTGGCCCTTCCCCCTGCCCATCGGCTTCTTACCTTTTGGCCATCTCACCGGCATCTCCTAGACCTAGTCACTTAGGCAGGAAGGAGAGAGATAAGAGGAAAGAGAGTAGGAGAACAAAAGAAACTTTAGTCTATAAGAGGGACAGGGCACTCTCACTTCTTGGGAAACCAGAATACCACTCATGGCCCCTTTCTTCCTCATGAGAGAAGTCTGTGTTACTAACCTTATTTATTTATTTTTTGCATTTTTTTTATTCTTACAGACTGCATTTTGATTTACTGTATATGAATGGGGTGAATCATTTCATTTCCAAAGTTGTGCATGATGTAGATTCATACCATTTGTATAATCATACATGTACATAAGGTAATGATATGTCTCATTCCACCATTTTTCATACCCCACATCCCTCTCAATTCCCTCTACATAATCTAAAGTTACTACCTTTAAATAAAACCTGCTCTGTATGTTTGCCTTGGTGTGCTTTTCTGAAGTTCAAACTTCAACCATTTGAGGAAGCAGACCTCTTCACCAATAACTGGCAGTGTCACTGCAAACACGCTTTATAAATTTCCCCTTAATTAATAAATTTTTTGTCATTTACAGCTATACCTAATTCTAATTTAAATACTTTCCTCAAGAATATATACTCCAGTGGAACAGATATTATATATTTTTCTATGACATTTTGTAGTTCATTGACAAAACTTGCCATATAGATGATACTAATATATTGGTTGACTGACTTACTAAAAGAGAGAGAGAAGTAATTTTTCCTTTCTTCATAAGAGTTTGTGACTCTGAGATTTTATCATCCATAAATCTATTTCCATTTCAACTATTTGTAAGATAAATTTGAAATAGGAACATTAATATTCACCATTCTTTGTGTATAAAAAAATTTTGCACACAGGGAAGAATAAGAAAAACTTACTGTTTTCATGGACACTTTCTATAATTCTAGTTGTTCTCACATCTCATTATTAAGACTACGACATAAGCACATTTTTTGAGTGATTTTTCTTTTGCATGTAAATTCATGTTTAAAATAATTTAGAAAAATATTTTGCAAGCCAAGGGGTGCCTACTTATTTATACAGAGAAATCAAATTATAAAATTTTAAGTTGTGATCATTTCTGAAGGATGGGCAAAAGAATTAAAGATGTTCTGTCAAAAGATTTCTCTTGGAAATGAAGCACTGTGCTAAAAACACAGGTAAAATATAGGGAAAGTCTGTAATTTCTGACCATATCAATTCTTTCCATTGATTCTGAAGAAATATAGGAAAAAGTTAAGTAGAGAATAAAATGCTTGTTTTTCTGATTTGAAGAAACCAGCTTTATAAGCTGCTTTATCATGGATGGAGTGTATGGGAATTGTAGCCCCCACTGACCTCCAAGGTATTTTCCAAGATTGTCAGAAAGCATCTCCATAAACCTTTCCATCCTTGTGTTGGGATGGAGGTTTCTCCGTTGTTTATTTTCTCCCATCAATATGAACTAACTCACCTAACTTGAATCTTCTGATAACACCTCCCTTGTTTACCCAATACAGTGTGGGGTTTGTTCTTGAATATATTTATTATTTCTCTGAAACTTTGGAATGGATATGAGGTAAATGTATGGGCCACCTTTATGCTACTCTGTACATCAAGTCACCAGGATTTGTGTATCTTTCCTTTTCAGTCTGTACTTAATCTTAAAAATAATTATTTGTTTCAGAAGTCCTATATATACTGAAATACATTCTATTCATCTCCCTTTCAACTGTGAAGTTCATGATCATTGGAGATAAGAGAAATGATGGTCAAAGAAAGGTACTTGAAAGAAGCCTTTAAAATGAATGAGAGATTTTTGTTTATCTAAGTGCATGAGTAATAAAATAGCATCCAAGCATGTCAAGTTAAAAGTTGGCACCACTAGTTTGAAATTCACACAGAAGAGATTTCATTTAATCCCTAGCCTTGCTTGGTAAACTTTACACAAACACATTTTTAATGTTTTGAATCTTTCCAGTTATATAATCTCAGATTTGAAAAATGAAAATGGGAAGTGGTGACCCATTGGACTGAGAACTAGAGATCTTGGGTGAGTATATTTCCCTTTATATCGATTTTTCCCACCAAGAACTCACTCCAATGGCTATCACAATATGGCCATTTAAAAAAAAAAAAAAAAAAAAAAAGGAGTTCATAAAAGTTGGTATATTTTCCCAAAGGTTATTTTTCACGTTTTTACATGAGCACTGGAGAATCTAGTTTACAACTATGTCTAATTTAGCTATGAGTCATGACTAAGCTTATTATCCAGGTTATTTTTTCAAATTATCCAATGGTCGGGAGTTCTCCAGATTACCCCAGATTTAGAGTTTCACTGGAGAGATTCACAGGATTCAGCATGCAGGCATAATCATGGTGAGATTTATTACAAAACAAAATCAGTTAAGGGCAAAAGTATGTGAGACAAATTCCTGAGGAAACCAGGCTCTTCTTTCTAAGGGTCTTTTCCAAGATGAGTATGGAAGATGAGCTTATATTCCTTTAGCAATGTACTGTGAAAACATGTGAAGTACTGTCTACTTGGGAAGCTAATGAGAGACTCAGTGCCCATGGCTTCTACTGGAGGCTAGTCACGTAGACACTCTTCTGTTAACCATTTAACCAAATTCTAGATGCCCAGAGGAAAATCAGGTGTTAAAAAAGACCCCATTATTTGTACAGTTTAAGCACAGTATACCCCTATATATCTGTTAAAGGATGGTGGGAACATTGCTGAAATTCAAGTTTCCAGAACCAGACAAGGACCAACCAATTTTGCAAACAGACTTTCTAAAAAGAGCAAGTGTTTTAGTTCGTATTTGTTGCAATGACAGAATGGGTAATTTATAAAGAAAAAATCCTGTTTTATGACTGTAGGCTAGGAAGTTCAAGGGCATGGTGCTGGTGTCAGCTCAGCATATGGTGAGGTCCTTACTGCACCATGCCATGGTAAAAGGCAAAAGTCAGGATGGCTCACATGTCCAAGGAAGCAGGAGAGAGCAAGACAGCAAACTCATAGCCTGGAGCCCTTTTCTAACCATTCTCAAGACCTGCTCTCCTCTCAAAGCTCCCACCTCTTAACACAGGATTAATTTCCCAGTTTATGCTTTTTGAGGAACAGATACAAACTAGATGGCTCCCTTAATTTAGACCTGATATTTAAGATTTCATTGCACACAAGATTTGTCCCCCCTACTGTGTATGCCATTAATATTTAGCCCCATTTAGGCAATCCTTCAAACAAAAACTGGGAATACAGCTTTTAAAGATTTGATGGAGCCAGGCATGGTGGCACATGCCTGTAATGCCAGTGATTCAAGAGTCTAAGGCAGGAGAACCCTGAGTTCAATGCCAGCCTTAGCAACTTAGTGAGACCCTGTCTCAAAATAAAAAAAATAAAATAAAAAAGGGTTGAGAAACGTGTCTGGGCTCAATCCCCAGGGCAGGAAGAAAAAAAAAAAAAAAAAAAGATTTGATGGATGCTTCATATTTTATATATGATGTATTTTATTGAATGACTTAAATTATTAGTTGCATTATTTTCAATTCCTTTCTTATTAAACTTTTCATTTGGATATAATTGTAGATGCAAATGAATTTGTAAGAAATAATGCACAGATACTTCATATGCCCTTCACTCAGTTTCTCCCATTGGTAACATCTTGCATAACTATCATATAATCACAAACAGGAAAATGATGCTGATACAATCCAGACTTACACAGATATCATCAGTTCTTCATGTATTCATGAGAGAGAGAGAGAGAGGATATGAATGAATAGGTGTTTTTGTTCCATGCAGTTTTCTTACATGTAGATTCTCATCACAAGCAGCACAATCAAGGTAGAGAACAGGTTATACCATGAGGCTTCCTTGTGCTGACCTTTTGTGGCACACCGTCCTCCCTTCTCTCACATTCCCACTTCCCTGTCCCAATTCTAATCCCTAGTAGCTACAAATCTTTCCCTTATCTTTATAAATGCATCATTTGAAGAATATTATATAAATGGAACCATAATCAGTAACTTTTGCGATCGGGCTTTTTCACTCAGCATGATTCCCCTGAGCTGAATTATTCACGTTCCACATGTTAGTTCATTCCTTTTTGTTGATGAGCAGTATTCCATGAAACATGGTTTCTCTAACCATTTACCCATGGGCAGGCATTTGAGTGTTATAAACAGAGCTGCTATAAACATTTACAAGTTTCTTCATGAAATACATTTTCATTTTTCTCTGTTAAGTGCCAATGAATGCAATTGCTGGGTAACATGGTAATTACAAGTTTAAAAGAAACTGACAAACTATCACTTTACCAGAGAAATACAAAAGGCATAGCTTTTCCACATTCTCACAAGAATTTATTGTTGTCACTGTTTAGCCATTCTGATATATGTGCAGTATTGTCTCATTTCAGCTTTAATTTTCATTTCCCTTCAGTCTAATAATGTTTTACATTATTTCACATGCTCATTTGCTGCTTGAAATGTCCATTACTCATTTTCTACTTGGATTTTAAGTCAATGCATTTTGAGAGTTCTTTACATAGTCCAGATACTAGTTCTTTGTCAGATATTTGCAAATATTTTTTCCCAGTTAGACTGTCTTTTCATCCTTGTATAGGGTATACATATGGTAAAATTTTCATATTTGATCTATTATTGATTTTATACATTCTGCTTTTGTTTCAAATCTAAAAATTCTTCTCTTAGCCCTGTGTCCAGAAGATTATAGCCTAGTTTTTCCTAAACTTTATATGTTATATATTTAACCCTACTGCCTAGAGCCACAATTTTCAGCAGAAACATGAACTTAGAATTAACATTGTGAATAGTGACAACACCAAATTGTCAAACTTGTGTGAAGACATCTGATGTATTCTGTTCTAGGGTGGAGTGTGCTGCCGGTGGCAAGTGAGAGACTAGGACAGAAACATTAAACACGCAAAATGATCATTCCTTGAATTAAGTTTTAATCACATCTTTCTACCTCAATCTATTTTGTTTATTTGATGTGGATAATTAAACAACAAAACAAAACAGAGGAAAAATTAAGCACAATGTGATGCTTCCTTACTGCTTATCTAGAAATCTGAAATTAAAAATCACATTTTAGCAGCTGGAAGACCATTTCATGTTGTATAATTATCTTTAAAAGGAATTTTTAGAGTGTTTTTCAGAAGTGTCTCTGGGCAGCATTTCCTTTTCAGATTTTAAATGAAAATATATAATGATCGGCCATCACAGTGGCTATTTCTTAGGCTAGACTTGAATACCAGTCTTGTTCACAAGACCAAGTGCATTTTCAAACCCAATTCCACATGTGTGCCTGATTCTAGAAGCTTTTACTTTTACTACATTTTGCTTGACATAGAAAAACCACACCATAGAATTTGGCTTTTAGCCTACAATGTCTTTCTTTTCCTGCTTTCCATGTACTAGAATACAGTTCACTCACTTCCTAGCAGCTTTGACTTTTTAAAGCTCTGTCAGAAGGGAAAAAGGTTCCCCCTTTTTGAATGCAAAAGTTGAAATTTCCCAGGTTTTTCATACCTGCGGATCTGAAGTCAGAGAATAGTTCCTTAACAACATATCTCACTGTTCAAAATAACCTCACTGCCCTGTCCCTGTAGGTGACACACTACCATTATCTTTTTTCCTTACCTTTAGGAAGTCCTGGCTTGTTAAGTCACCAGCTAGCACAGAAGCCTGTCATTCAATTTTCATATAATTTAAAAAATGATTTCTCTCTGTTCTAAAGTTTCATTGGACTTCTGTTTTGTCTGCACTCATATTTTTGTGAACATGCTTCCAAGATCAGAAATTCTATCAATTATTTGTGAACATTCCATTTTTCCACCCTACCAACTTTATATAGACACATACTCTAAAATTATTCATTGCCTTGTCTATGTGGAATCTGCCTACTAGTGTCATTCGTGTAAATAACATGTAAGGAAATAAATGCAAAGCATGTTTATTTCATGCCATTTCTCAATGGAATGGTGTGATACAAGGAGAATATTTGTTTCTATATAAATTGCATTTTTATGAGATGAATGGTTTTACTTTAGCTTACTCTTTATGCTAAGGGGATATCAATTTGAGTGCCAGAAACAATGATAAAAGAGCATTAATCAAAAGTTAAAGTGAAAATTCTCATTTAAATGGCCTATAAAGAATTTAATATTTGTTTTTCAGTTCTTTTAAAAGTATGCTTTAATAATAACTTAAGAACAGATTAATTCTGAATTATAATTTTACCCTATTACAGAATTTCAAGGTGAAAATCCAATTCATAAATTAGTCAATATGCTATCTTGAAACAGGATTTTAACTGATAAAAAAATTCAGGTTGGTTTATTTTAAGTGACCCTAACAAAATCAGATTACATCAGAATTAATAATATTTTTAATTGTGTAATTATTAGTAATATTTTAAATTGTGTCATAAGAACAATTTTGGAAATATTTCTTCTCTAGAGTTAGAATGAACCCAAAAGTAATTTAATTATTCACTATATCCAATAAACACATTTCAATGGAAGTGAGCTACCTTCTAAGGTTATGTATGATGCCAAACACAGAAACTGAATAAAGAAGCAAGTTACCACTGCTGCTTGACACTTTTAGTCACTGGGCCACAAAGAAATTAATCTTGAGAAAGATGATAAAGTGTGCTGCCCTTCAGGTGCTGTATTATTGTTTCTAATCATAAGATTCCTGATTATTCTCTGTATTTTTAACCAAAACTTATCAGTACTGATTAGATCTGATGTTCCCTGGAGGATATTGTTTAATTGCCTATCATGTTTAATAGTCTGTTTCCTTTTTCTTTCCCTAAATTGTGGGCTGGTGAAAATCTTTGCTAACCACATATCTGACAAAGAATATAAATACCTTTTGTTGCTAGAATAGAGGACTAAAAAATCAACAACAAAAATACAGACAATTCAATCAGAAAATATGCAACAGTCATTTCACTGAAGAGGAGCTATAGATAGAAAATGATCACATAAAGAAATGTTTGACATCATAAAAAGGACATCCCAGTCCTTTTTATGTTTAATTTAGAGGCAGGGTCTAGTTGCTTAGGACCTTGCTATGTTGTTGAAGCTTTCTTTGAATTTGAAATCTTCCTCCCTTAGCCTCTGGAGATGCTGGGATTACAGGTGTATTAGGAAACATTAGGGAAATGAGAATTAAAAGTATAATGAACTGCACATGGTGGCGCATGCCTGTAATATCAGCAGCTTGGGAGGCCAGGACAGGATGATCTCAAATTCAAGACCAGCCTCAGTGACTAAGCAAGGTCCTACATAACTTAAAGACCATCTCAATATAAAAAATGAATAGGGCTGGGAAGGTGGCTCAATGACGGGGCGCCCCTGGATTCAATCTTCAATACCATTAACAAACAAACAAGCGAAAAACCCCCACAATCTGATGCAACTATGTTCCTATCAGAATGATTAAGATAAAAATGTGACAGTTGCAAATGCTAGTTAGGATTCTGAGAAATTGGGGCATTCATATTTTGCAGATAGACGTGTAAAATGGTATAGCCACTATTAAAATAGTTTGTATTTTTCTTTTAAAAATATATGTATTGAAAGAAAGATTAAACAAGTTAAATTTGAACTTATTTGAGCAAAGGAGGACTTAAAAATTGGGCAGCACTCTAAACCAGTACAGGTTCAAAGAAATTCACACCGTCTTGGTACATTGAACATCCTGGACGAATCATTTGAGAATTATGCTGAGTAAAGCTGTAAAAGATTATAGGTGAATGATTTCATTTACATAACTTTCTTGAAATAATACCATTACAGAAATGGAAAACAGATTGTTGCCATAAGGTGTAGGAATGTGGTGATAGAACTGTTCACTACCATGATTGCGGTGGTTTTTCAATGAATGTACCCATGTGATAATATTGCATGGAAATGCACACACAAATACAAACAGATGCAGGCAAACTAGTAAAGTCTGAAAAAACTGTACATTGCATCAAGGTCAAATGCTTGTTGGGATATGCACTACAGTTATGCAAGATGGTAAAACTGGAAGATAAAGGGTACATGGGATTTCTCTGACCTACCATTTTTTGCAACTTCCTATGAATATATGATTATTTGAAAATAAGTAAAACTGATGTTTATTTCTTGTCGATATTACACAATGCTGATCTGCCCAAAATTAATTACTATTTTCAAACTATGGATACTATTGTAATAAGTATATGTTTGATTTTAAAAAAGAGAGACAATTATTAGTTACAAAAGTGTTAAATGCAAAAAAATGTTTAAATAATTTTCTTCAGGAATCTGCATTCCACATAAGACTTTCAGTGTGTCATGAATGTTCTAGGACTACTTTCACTTAATAGTTTCTTAAGATTATAGTTCTTTGTCATATATGAAGAGTAACCTGTAATTTTTTCCCTATTTGATCTAATTAAGTCATTTAGCTTGTACCCCAAAAGATATCCCAAAACACTGTAAAGAGAAAATTAATACATATTTGCAGCAACTTCCAAACTATGGCTTTATGATCCCAGAATTCTCAATGTATCCTTTGTGAAAATATTAACTTTATATTAAAATACATTGCCAATAACACACAGCTGTATCACTAGAAATTTCTTAAACAAGTTTCTAAGAAATGTAAATGGGTTACCACGAAAAAAATCTCATCGCTAAGATTGACTTGAGTCATGAAGCCATGGCAACATCAAGATTGTGATTTTGAAAAACGGTCATTTAATTTGAGGAAGGATTAAATACAATATTTTGTACTTACATGATTCTAGGACAAATCTCCAGTAAATTTGATCTTTCTAAATTACAGATATATATCAGTGCCAATTTCATCAGTTTGGAAGCAATTAAAATTTTTCATGTGTTTACAGACTCACTCGGTTTTCTCAGCACTCAACTGATCTGTCCTTTCTTTTCTTTGTAGCCTGAGAAGTTCTGGGATGCATTTTCCAAAATTTCTGGCAAACAACTGCTGTGTTAAGAGATCAAATCCTGCCCTCACTACTCAGAATATGAGATAGTATATATGTGACTAAAAGGACTATGCAGTCACAATCAGACCTGTGTGGCATTTGCTAGGCACGGACATCTGTAGAGATGGTGAGTTGGGGTGGGTTTTTGTGCAGAAATAAAAAAATGGCTAAGAAATGTACCAAAATGGGCAAGTTGCTTTTTTAGCATTGCATATCATACCATGGATTAGGCTAGACATTGAAATTTTTGCATATTTATTTAGAAAAAATATATATCATTTAAAACCTCTAAACATTAGGGTAATAGTATTGGGCTTAGAATCAGGAGATCTAGGTTGCAGTGACTTTTTTTTTTTTTTTTTTTTTTTACCAGAAATGAACCCAAGGGAGCTTAACCACTAAGTAACATCCCAGTCCTTTTTATGTTTAATTTAGAGTCAGGGTCTAGCTAAGTTGCTTAGGACCTTGCTATGTTGTTAAAACTGTCTTTAAATTTGAAATCTTCCTGCCTTAGCCTCTGGAGATGCTGGGATTTCAGGTGTATGCCACCAAGCCCAGTTGCAGTGACTTTTAAATGTTCCAGATTTGTGATCTTGGATAGGTTAATCTCCTGTTCTTTAATATTCCCATGTGAAAAGTGATGCTTGTAATATTGTCATTTTAATTTTTTTTTCTTTTTAGACGGAGTTCTTGCTATGTTGTCAGACTGGTCTCAACTTTCTGTACTCAAGTGATTCTGTTACCTCAGTCTCTCAAGAAGCTGGGACTACAGGTACACACCACCACATCCTGCTTGTAATATCATCTCTTTAAAAAAAATTTAAGTTGTAGATGACACAATAGCTTTATTTATTTATTTTATGGAGTGCTGAGGATTGAATCCAGTGCCTCACATGTACTAGGCAAGTGCTCTACGACTGAGCCACACCCCAGCCCTGTAATGCCATCTTAACAAGGTTTTGTATAACAATTAAGTGGTTAATGTGCATGTAAAGGTCTATCTGAGTATAGGATGCTATGACTCTTTAGCAATCATTATAACTTTATATAAAATTTTTATGTGTAAACATGTAACAACATATATAAGTATATTACATGTCTCTAAGTTTTCTTCATAAAGGCTGAGAATAAACTTTTATCATTCTTTTTAAATCAATATATATCTAGTGCCCAGTAGATAGGAGGCACTTACTAAAAATACATGGAGTGAATAGAAGAATAAACTTAAGGGAAAATGTACCCAGACTCTACAGAATTATTTTATTATGATTTAGTTGGCGTCAGATTAAGAATAAGCATAGAGGGATCCAAGATGTCGGACTAGAGGGAGGCTACATTCCTTGTTGCTCCATAACTCCTGTTTAAAGCAGAGGATATCTGTTTCTTGGTGAGGCAGTTTTGGCTGCTTATCAATCCCCTGCTGTTTACCCCATTTGTCTGCTGTGACCACCTGCAGTCTGCCAGCATATCCATGCCTTTCTTGAGTACAGAATGCACACTGTCAGGCGCCTATCATCCACCATTTGCCTGCCTCTCGCCTGTCCACCGCCTGCCTTACACCTATCCATCACCCAACACACAAGGTGACCTCCTGATCGTTGCACAACAGCAAACTGATCGCCGACCACCAGTGGAGCACCAGCTGCCTGCTGTTGCCTGGAAGTTCTCTGTCACAGTACTTGCAGGTTTGATTACATGTGGCTGCCACCATTTTGAGACAACAGCCAGGCCCCGTAGGACCCCGGGCTGGTCTGACTGAGCCCCATCTCCAGGATCCCTCAGCCCCACTGATCACTCCCTGCCTCTGGGACCCCCACATTAACTGACTGCTCCCTGCTGCCAGGACCCCCAGACCAACTGACTGCAACCGGCCTCCAGGATCCCACAAACACACCAAACACACCCGACCTCCAGGACCCCTGTCTGACCAACTGCATCCTGCTTCCAGGACCTCCTGCTGACTATGGCCACACCCTGAGCTTCAGCTCCTCATTTGCCAACACATTTCCAAGCCAGAGCAGACATCTTGGATAATCCTGGAAGCTGTAGCTTCCATATTTAGGTGGGGCAAAACCTATCCTGAGAAGCCTGCTGGAGGCTTGAAGTTTATTGTCAGGTACCTCTCATCCATCAGGCTACTGAACACTGGCATTACTATATGTCTGTTATACTGTAGATTTTCTTTTTTCTCCTTATTGAAAAAATTTGTTTTTATTTCTTTACTTTTCTTGCTCTCTTTTCCTTATCTCTTCCCTCAGAGTCTCTTTCTACCTTTTTTGCTAACATCCAATTTCTTTTGATTACACTCTCACCCTTTCTATTATCTAGAACTTCTGTATATTCTTTTCTTATCCCATTGACAGCCACATTCTGCATCCTCTTTGTCCTCCATTTGAAACTTCAGACCTTATTACAAATCTGTTTGTTTTACTGAAGATAATATTTGAACTCACTCTGTTTATTATGACAATTTTTTTATTGTCCTCAAAGGGGCTATTTGATCTAGGATTGCGTAGTGTCTGAAATGGGCACTGCTAATATTGATCTCCCCTTAAAGAAAGGGTTTTGGAAAGCTATAGGGCCACTATAAGCCGGAAATCTGCAATACCCCAGATCTGCTCTGCTAGAGAGGAAGATACATGAACAACATGAAAAAACAAGGGAAGAAAATGATCCAAACAAATCTAGACTCTATATTAACAGAATCCAATGACAGTATGGTAGAAGAAATGTCAGAAAAGGCTTGAGATTATACAGGATTAAGATGATTTGTGAAGCAAAGAATGAGATAAGAGAGCAAATGCAGGCAATGAATGAAAATACCAATAAGCTGAAAGAGCACCGGCAGGAAGCAAAAGATCATTTCAACAAGGAGACAGAGATTATCAATAAAAACCAAATGGAAATTCTTGAAATGAAGGAGACAATAAAACGAATAAAAAACTCAATGGAAAGCATCGCCAAAAGACTACACCACTTGGAAGACAGAACCTCAGACAATGAAGACAAAATATATAATCTTGAAAATAAAGTTGCCCAAACAGAGAAGATGGTAAGAAATCATGAACAGAATCTCCCCAAGAACTATGGGACATCATGAAAAGACCAAATTTAAGAATTATTGGGATTGAGGAAGGCACAGAGATACAAACCAAAGGAATCAACAAACTATTCAATGAAATAATATCAGAAAATTTCCGAAACCTGAAGAATGAAATGGAAAATCAAATACAAGAGGCTTACAGAACACCAAATGCACAGAATCACAACAGATCCACACCAAGGCACATTATAATGAAAATGCCTAACATTCAAAATAAAGATAGAATTTTGAAGGCCGCGAGAGAAAAGCATCAGATTACATATAGGGGGAGACCAATACGGAGAGCAGCAGACTTCTCAACCCAGACTCTAAAATCTAGAAGGGCCTAGAACAACGTATTTCAAGCTCTGAAAGAACATGGTTGTCAACCAAGAATCCTATACCCAGCAAAGCTTACCTTCAGATTTGGAGATGAAATAAAATCCTTCCACGATAAACAAAAGTTAAAAGAATTTACAAATAGAAAGCCTGAGCTACAGAATGTTCTCAACAAAATATTCCATGAGGAGGAAATGAAAAACAACAATGGAGGTCAGCAAAGGGAGGAACTACCTTAGAGAAAAACCACTCGAAGGACAAACCAAGCCAACTTAAAAACCAAAAATAAGCCAAATGACTGGGAATACAAATCATATCTCAATAATAACCCTGAACATTAATGGCCTAAACTCATCAATCAAAGGACATAGACTGGCAGAATGGATTAAAAAGAAAGACCCAACAATATGCTGCCTGCAAGAGACTTATCTCATAGAAAAAGACATCCACAGACTAAAGGTGAAAGGATGGGAAAAAACCTACCACGCACATGGACTTAGTAAAAAAGCAGGGGGTTCCACCCTTATATCAGTTAAAGTGGACTTCAATCCAAAGTTAGTCAGAAGGGATAAAGAAGGACATTTCATACTGCTTAAGGGAACCATAAATCAGGAAGACATAATGATACTAAATATTTATGCCCCAAACAATGGTGCATCCCTATACATTAAACAAATCGTACTCAATTTCAGGAATCACATAGACCACAACACAACAATTCTGGGTGACTTTAATGCACCGCTGTCACCAATAGATCTTCCCCAAACAAAATTCAACCAAAGAAACCATAGAACTCAATAACACAATCAATTACCTAGTCTTAATAGACATATATAGAATATTCCATCCATCAACGAGCAGATACACTTTCTTCTCAGTAGCACATGGAACCTTCTCGAAAATAGACCATATGTTATGCCACAAAGCAGCCCTTAAGAAATGCAAAAAAAATAGAGATACTGCCTTGTGTTCTATCAGATCATAATGGAATGAGAGTAGAAAACAATGACAAAATAAAAAAGAGAAATTACTCCAACAACTGGAGACTAAATAATATGCTACTGAATGAAACATGGATAACAAAAAACATCAGGGAGGACATAAAAAAATTCTTAGAGGTTAATAATGATGATACAACGTATCAAAATCTCTGGAACACTATGAAAGTGGTACTAAGAGGAAAATTCATTGCATGCAGTGCATTCCAGAAAAGAATGAAAAGTCAACAACTAAATGACCTCACGTTACAGCTCAAAGCCCTAGAAAAAGAAGAACAGAATAACA
The DNA here is from genome assembly GCF_902686455.1 of Sciurus vulgaris. Taxonomy (NCBI): domain Eukaryota; kingdom Metazoa; phylum Chordata; class Mammalia; order Rodentia; family Sciuridae; genus Sciurus; species Sciurus vulgaris. The sequence continues at coordinate 1,432,482 of NW_027632875.1, read as the reverse complement.
GCAAATGTAGTACAAGACAGGAAATAATTAAAATCAGAGCTGAAATCATGAAATTGAAACAAAAGAAACAATTCAAAAAATTGACAAAACAAAAAGTTGGTTCTTTGAGAAAGTAAACAAAATAGACAAACCCTTAGCCACACTAACAAAGAGAAGGAGAGAGAAGACTCAAATTACTAAAATTCATGATGAAAAAGGAAATATCATGAAAGACACCGCTGAGATACAGAACATGAGAAACTACTTTGAAAATCTGTATTCCAACAAAATAGAAACTACTGAAGACATTGCCAAATGTCTAGAGACATATGCTCCTCCCAAACTGAACCAGGAGGACGAACACAATTTAAACAGATTAATATCAGGCAATGAAATAGAAGAAGCCATTAAAAATCTACCATCCAAGAACAGACCAGGACCAGACGAATTCTCAGCTATGTTCTACAAGACCTTCAAAGAAGAACTCATTCCAATACTTCTCAAAATATTCCAGGAAATAGAAAAGGCGGGTACCCTGCCAAACTCATTCTATGAAGGTAATATCACACTCATACTCAAACCAGGCAAAGACACATGAAGGAAAGAAAATTTTGGACCAATATCCTTGATGAATATAGATGCAATGATCCTTACCAAAATACTGGCAAACCATATCCAAAAACATATTAAGAAAATTGTGCACCACGATCAAGTGGGATTCATCCCTGGAATGCAAGGATGGTTTAAACATCCGTAAATCAATCAACGTAATCCATCATGTCAATAGACTTAAGGATAAGAATCATATGGTTATTTCCATAGACATAGAAAAAGCATTCGATAAAATACAACACCCCTTCATGCTCAAAACACTAGAAAAAATAGGGATAGTCAGAACATACCTGAACATCGTAAAGGCTATTTATGCTAAGCCCATGGCCAACATCATTCTTAATGGAGAAAAACTGAAACCATTCCCTTTAAAAACAGGAATAAGACAGGGATGTCCTCTTTCACCATTTCTATTCAACAATGTCCTCAAAACTCTAGCCAGAGAAATTAGGCAGACCAAAGAAATTAAAGGGATGTGAATAGGGAAAGAGGAACTTAAGCTGTCACTATTTGCGGTTGATATGATTCTATATTTAGAGGATCCACAAACCTCCTCCAGAAAACTTCTAGACCTCATCAATGAATTCAGCAAAACAGCAGGCTATAAAATCAACACGCATAAATCTAAAGCATTTTTATACGCAAGCGACGAAACAGCTGAAAGGGAAATGAGAAAAACAACTGCATTTGCAATAGCCTCAAAAAAAATAAAATACTTGGGAATCAATCTAACCAAAGAGGTAAAAGATCTCTACAATGAAAACTACAAAACATTGAAGAAAGAAATTGAGGAAGACCTTAGAAGATGGAAAATCTCCCATGTTCTTGGATAAGCAGAATTAATATTGTCAAAATGGCCATACTACCAAAAGTGCTATGCAGATTCAATGCAATTCCAATTAAAATCCCAATGACGTACCTCACAGAAATAGAGCAAGCAATCATGAAATTCATCTGGAAGAATAAGAAACCCAGAATAGCTAAAACAATGCTTAGCAGGAAGAATGAAACAGGAGGTATTGCAATACCAGAACTTCAACTATACTACAAATCAATAGTAACAAAAATGGCATGGTATTGGCACCAAAATAGACAGGTAGATCAATGGAACAGAATAGAGGACATGGAAACAATCCTAAATAAATACAATTTTCTCATACTAGAAAGAGGTGCCAAAAATATGCAATGGATAAAAGAGGGCCTCTTCAACAAATGGTGCTGGGAAAACTGGAAATTCATATGCAACAGAATGAAACTAAACCCCTATCTCTCACCCTGCACAAAAATCAACTCACAATGGATCAAGGACCTTGAAATCAGACCAGAGACCCTGCATCTTATAGAAGAAAAAGTAGGTCCAAATCTTCACTTTGTTGGCTTAGGATCAGACTTCCTTAACAGGACTCCCAGAGCACAAGAAATAAAAGCAAGAATCAATGACTGGGACAGATTCAAACTAAATAGCTTTCTCTCAGCAAAGGAAACTATCAGCAATGCGAAGAGAGAGCCTACAGAATGGGAGAATATCTTTGCCACTCATACTTCAGATAGAGCATTAATTTCCAGAATATATAAAGAATTCAAAAAACTCTACAACAAGAATACAAATAACCCAATCAACAAATGGGCTAAGGATATGAACAGACGCTTCACAGAGGAAGATCTACAACCAATCAACAAACATATGAAAAAATGTTCACCATCTTCACTAATAAGAGAAATTCAAATCAAAACTACACTAAGATTCCATCTCGACCCAATTAGAATGGCGATGATCAAGAATACAAGCAACAATAAGTTTTGGAGAGGAGGTGCGGAAAAAGCTACACTCACACATTGCTGGTGGGGATGAAAATTAGTGCAGCCACTCTGGAAAGCAGTATGGAGATTCCTTATAAAACTTGGAATGGAACCACCATTTGACCCAGCTATCCCACTCCTCGGCCTATACCCAAAGGCCATAAAATCAGCATACTACAGAGATACAGCCACATCAATGTTCATAGTTGCTCAATTCACAATAGCCAGATTGTGGAACCAACCTAGATGTCCTTCAATTGATGAATGGATAAATGAACTGTGGTATATATATATATATATATATATACAATGGAATATTACTCAGCTATAAAGAATAATAAAATTATGGCATTTGCAGGCAAATGGATGAAATTGGAGAATAGCATGCTAAGTGAGATAAGACAATCTCAAAATCCAAAAGACAAATGATCTCACTGATAAGTGGATGATGACACATAATGGGGGCTGGGAGGGGGGCAAGAATGGAGGAAGGAGGGACTGTACAGAGGGAAAAGAGGGGTGGGAGGGGTGGGGGGGAAGAAAAAATAACAGAATGAATCAAACCCCATTACCCTATGTGAATGTACGATTACGGAAATGGTATGCTGTTACTCCATGTACAAACAGAAACAACATGTATCCCATTTGTTTACAATAAAAATAATTTTAAAAAAGAGAGAATAAGCACAGAAATTGCCAGAACAGGAACAGAATTATAGCATCCCCTAAACGAAATTAAATAATTTTAGAAATTATCGTAGTTTTTCTTTTTATTTAAAAAGTTTCATGTTACTGTTATTGGGACAGTATCAATGGGTATCAATCATGGCAGTCTTCTGCTCATGACCATAACTGTCACTGCTACCACTGCTGAGAAAATGCAATTTTTCATTTGACATTAATCTTTTAAAATTGTAATTCTCATCTTTTGGATGTTTTCTATATATGCCCAATTTCTTCCTCTCTTCACTCTCGTTTCCTCACCTGTATCTAGGTTTTGTCCTCATTTTGAAATACCTTCTATTTATGTGTATAGAATTTGTTCCCACCCATCCTTTGCTTTCTCTCCCTATTGCCACTATGTTCATGGAACCTTATGCAGATAACCTCTAAGGATTTCTCCTCACCTTAAATATCCATGCCACTCTATATTTGAGACCTGTTACTTCCCAGTCTAACTTTACGTACTTTTTGTTAGCAGCTTCTATTTCAGATTTGCCTTTGTATCTTCAAGATAGCAATGTTGCAAACACACAATTATTTATTTATTGAATACACTGAATGCATATGCATTTATGATTTCACTAGTGAAAGACATGAATTTATCAATAATTGTTATGTACAATAAGGAATATATAGGTTTCCATGCTAAGTGAAATAAGCCAGTCAAGGGCTGACTGTTTTCTTTTATGTGTGAAAACTAAATGAAAATAAGGGGGAAGAAAAGGAGTCCCATTAAAATAAGAGAGAGAGCAACTGAGTAGAAAAAGTTGATTGCAGGGGTTGGAGGAGGGAAAGAAAAAGGCAGGAACAGGGAACGAAATTAACCAGTCTCTATGTACATATAAGAAGATACCACAGTTAATTTCACCTTTATATATCTACAGAGAATAATTTAAAAAATATCTATAAATAAATAGAAGGAACAACAGTAGAGGAAAGGGAACAAGGAGAGAGAGGAGGGGAGGGAAAGGGGAAGTACTGAGGACTAAACTGGTATAAAATTACATTCCATACTTGTGTCATTATGTCAAAAAGAACCCCAATAATATGTATAATACACTAATAGAAAGGGAATGTATATGTTTTCATGATTTTCCCTAACCCATCATCATTAAGGTTAATCAATCCAGATGATCAGCCGCATCGAGTACATCCACTCCAAGAACTTCATCCACCGGGACGTCAAGCCCGACAACTTCCTCATGGGCCTGGGGAAGAAAGGCAACTTGGTATACATCATTGATTTTTGCCTGGCCAAGAAGTACCGGGATGCCCGCACCCACCAGCACATCCCCTACCGGGAAAACAAGAACCTGACGGGCACTGCCCGCTATGCCTCCATCAACACCCACCTGGGCATTGAGCAAAGCCGTCGCGATGACCTGGAGAGTCTGGGCTATGTGCTCATGTACTTCAACTTGGGCTCCCTGCCCTGGCAGGGTCTCAAAGCAGGCACCAAGCGCCAGAAGTACGAGCGGATCAGTGAGAAGAAGATGTCGACGCCCATCGAGGTCCTCTGTAAAGGCTACCTCTCTGAGTTCTCCACATACCTCAACTTCTGCCGCTCCCTGCGGTTTGACGACAAGCCCGACTACTCCTACCTGCGCCAGCTCTTCCGCAACCTCTTCCATCGGCAGGGCTTCTCCTATGACTATGTCTTCGACTGGAACATGCTCAAATTCGGTGCAGCCCGGAACCCCGAGGACGTGGACCGAGAGCGGAGAGAGCATGAGCGCGAGAGGATGGGGCAGCTGCGGGGCTCCACCACCCGGGCCCTGCCCCCCGGCCCAGCGACAGGGGCCCCCGCCAGCCGGCTCCGCAGTGCAGCCGAGCCTGTGGCCTCTACCCCAGCCTCCCGCATCCAGCAAGCTGGCAATACTTCTCCCAGAGCGATCTCACGGGTGGACCGGGAGAGGAAGGTGAGCATGCGGCTGCACAGGGGCGCGCCCGCCAACGTCTCGTCCTCAGACCTCACGGGGCGGCAAGAGGTCTCCCGGATTTCAGCCTCACAGACAAGCGTGCCATTTGATCACCTCGGGAAGTGAGGAGAGCCATCACTGGACCAGTGTTTGCTAGTATCTTCACTGTATTTTCTTTAAAAAAAAAAAAAAAAAAGATGGAAAAAAAAAAAAAACCACTCAAATGAACTAAAAGAAAAAAACCCAGCACAAAACCGACGATGGATCTTGTTTCTTCGATTTATTTTGCCAACGGCAAAAAGATGGGATGCCCTTAGCACTGAGGATTCGTGTCCCCTTGCACTGCCCGCTGTCCCCGACCTTCAGGCTACCAAATGCTCCCCAACACCACCGGGTCACACAAGCCAGATGCCAAGACCCCCACTTCAGCCACCTGTTCCTGCCACCACCGACCCCTGGCCAGGAGGGGCCCCGCTCAGCATTGGAGAGTGGCTAGCAGAGGCCCCAAGGAGCCCCAGCAGGAGCGGCTGGCCAGTCCAAGGCGGGTCCCACCAGGATCCAGTGAACCTCAGAGCCACGGAGATGCGCACAGCCCCTGTCCTCTCTCAGATGACGGTGGCTGACTTTCTGTGTTGGACTTTTCCAGTGTCCCCCTGAGCATTTGAGTCCTTCTTTGCCTCTCGTGAAGCCTTGAGTGAGAGGTGGTGGCCAAGATTGCCTGGGTAAAAGTATCAATGTAATTCTTTTGGGAAATGATAATCTTTTCAGCAAATATTACTGGAACAACAGGACCCCATACTCAAGAAAATAAAAAGTCACAAAAAAGGAAAAATAAGAATGTGAACTCTTACCTAATCAAGAGCAAAAATTAACAACTGATCATATACTTAAATGTAAGCACAAGAAGTATAAAATGTAAAGGAGAAAATACAGGAGAAAATCTTTGTGTTCTTAAGATAAGGAAAGATGTCTTAGATTTGACATCTACAGCCTGATTCATAGGAGAAATAATGATAAATTTTACTTCATCTGAATTAAAAATTAATGTTTAATTTTCAAATGATACTAGTAAGAATGTAGAAAAGATAACCCAGAGAATTGGAGAAAATAAATTTTAGTCATTCACCTGACAAAGGACTTATACCCACAATGCATGAAAAACTCTTGTAACAATAATCAGAGGCCAGCCAGGTGTGGTGGTGCATGGCTGTAATCCCAGCAATTCAGGAGGCTGAGGCAGGAGGATCAAGAGTTCAAAGCAAGCCTCAGCAAAAGCAAGGTGCTAAGCAACTCAGTGAGACCCTGTCTCTAAATAAAATACAAAATAGTTCTGGGGATTTGGCTAAGAAGCCTGAGTTCAATCCCCAGTACCCACCACTCCCCCACAAGAATCAGAGGTCAAACAGCCCAAGTTAATAAATAAATAAAAATAAAAAGATACAAGATTTGAACTGACATTTCGAAATATGAATAGCAAATAATCCATGAAAATAGACTCAAAATTGTTATTCATTAAAGAACACATTAAAAGCATAAAGTGATTCTGTATCACATTCTGTAGAATGCATAAAATTAATAAGACAGAGAATATCCAGTGTCATCAAGGATATGTAGAGACTACAATCATGATACATTATTCCTGGGAATGTAGTATAACATAGCTACTTTGGAAAGAAGTTTTATCACATCTTAAAAGAGTTAAACATATTCTTGCCATGTGACCTAGCAATTTCATTTTTAGGTATCTAGGCAATATAAGCAAAAACAAAAATATGTGAATGTTGATAGCAGTGTTTGTTTGTAAGAGCTTCAAACTGAAAATAATCCAAATGTCTATATCTAACTGATGAACAGATAAGCAAAATGAAGCATATCCTTACAGTGAAACATTATTTGACAAGGATGTACTACAACAGTATTATATGCTGTTTCATGTAATAACATTTATGAACTTCAAACATCTCGAGTGAAAGATATGAATGGCTCAATCTCTATGACATTTCTACAAAGGACTAGACTGTAGAGAAAAAAAGCAGATGTATGGTTGTCTGGTGCTGGGAAGAGAGACTGCCTACAAATGGGTATGCTGGAACTTTGGGTTGTTAAGGCAAATGTTTTCAAACTAAATTGGAGTATTATTTGTAAAAGTATATCAATTTATTAAAACTCATTGACCAGTACTCTGATAATGAGTGTATTTCATGATAGACAAATTGTACTTCTGGAAAGAAAGAGAGAAAGACAAAGACAGACAGACACAGACACAAAGGCAGACAGAAACATCTATTGCTCTATTCTAATTTTAAGCCACATTTCTGCCTACTTAAATGAAACCTATATAATTTTATTAGTTCTCTTTGTTTATAATTCCAAATTCATATTGGTACTCATGACATGGGGGTTTAGAGCTAAAAGTTCCATTTCCATTTCCTCCACTGGAATTCTGTTTACCGCAGACCACATCATGTAGTCTAGTCTCCAAATAAAGGACTGTTTTCCTTTAGTTCATGTAAACAGGGATAGACTTATAATGGTGAGGTTTTCTAATCTTTTTTGTGTTTTGTTTCTGCTCATGCAGACTACTTTTGAACTGTGAAAAAAATCTGTAGAATGTGTTCTTAAATTTATACATACAAAATATTTTTTTCCAAAACATTAATGGATTTGTCCACTTTTGAAGCCCACACGTGGACCTCTGGAACCATAGACAGCAGAATAAGTATCTTTTTGTAGTACAATTACTATAACCTAGAATATGTAGTAATGTATATGCTGAATCACTCTGAAAATTTATTTTTTTCTCCATAGTTTTAGTTTTCCTGTATGTTCTTTGACATCTATTCAAGGAAATGTTCTACATGTATGCAAATTTTTGGATCACTATATTTTTGAATCATTATCATTTTGCTGAAAGGACACTAAATAATATAGTTGGTTGAAATCTCTTATAGTGGCTTTTTTTTTTTAAATATAGAGCAATGTGACTTTTCTATTTTAAAATCCATTAAGGATTGAAACAGTCATTAGGATGTGAATGTGGATATCTCAGGAATTGATGTATTACAATTGGAGCTGTTACATTAATGAAAGCAAGATTATCATAGAAATGAATCATATAGCCATAAACTTGTAACACAGTGGGAGCCTTAGTATGTCAGGAAAATGATGGGATATTATCAAAGAAATGGGATTTGTCTTAATGGAGAGAAACTGTGAGCAGAACAGATAGCTGAAATTCAGAAAATTCTAGAATCTAAAAGCTAAAACTCTCCCTTTATCTTAAAAGTTTTCAAAATAGGTTCTACTGTTGAAAACTATTACATTGAAATGACATTATTTATTATATCAGCTAATAAAAGTTGAAATTATTTTAAGATTATTAATTTTTAGTTAGCTCTTAAAATGTGCAGAATTTCTGCTGGTATAGAAAGATACCTAACATATGTTACATAGCTCTAAAATAAATATTATATTATTAAAATGTTGTTTATATTTTAAATATAATATTTAGGGACTGGGGGTGGTGGCTCAGTGGTAGAGTGCTTGCCTAGCACATGTGAGGCACTGGGTTTGATCCTCAGCACCCCATATAAATAAATGAATAAAATTAAGGTCATCAACATCTAAAAAATATTTTTAATATATAATATTTACATTATAAATTTTTATATTCTAATATATATATATATTTTGCTTGCATATATCTTGGCAGTCTAAGAAACTGATATAAATTTATTTTTTCTGAAAGTCACTTAATCACCCTGTTTAGAAAAGTGACTTTGGCATAGAGGTCAGGGATTGAATAAAGATATTAAAAAGTTGGTCTTTTATTTCCAGTGATTACAATTAGAGTGAAATTATAACCCTACTTCTCCTTTAAAAAAAATATGAGTAAAAATTTTTAGGATGAATTTGTGCTATTTAGTTATTCTGCAATTTGGAAACCTGCTTGACTAAGTTCAGATTCAGTGCTAGGATGGAAATGAGGGATTATTAACCTCAGTGAAAAAACCCTAAGTTATATTTCACTTAGTTTTTGATCTAAAGATCTCTGAGAGGTCTCATCCAGAAGCTGATTATTTGGACTTTTTATTTCATTTTATTGTCATCTTGCAAATCACTTAGATCTTAAACTGAGGAAAATCTCACATTTCAATCTGGAAATCATACCTTGCTATGTCTTCATATTTTTCTCTTGTATTCTGAAAAACATAAAAAGCTATATACAAAGAAAAATGTGTTGTTAGTGATTAACAGATAATGCCTCAGGTATGTGAGGCATTAAAATTTAATTTATAAAAGTAATAACATATCTGTTAATGTTTGAAAATTAAAGAACTCATAAACCCAGGGGGAACTTTCATGAAAATTTTAAATGTTCAATACATATGGTATGAATTCTAGAAATTAAAAAAACCCAGAATTTATAATTCTGCATTGATCAGGAAGCAAAATACAATCAGTTCAAATTTATTACATTGTTGGACCTATGAATAAGGCAAGGAAAGCTTTCTTTAGCTACACAAGACAATGAATATTTTATAACTAGTTATTTTAAGTATGGTATGAATTTTAGTCAACTCTTTTGTTTCTGCAACCAAAAGACCTGACAAGAATAATTTTAAGGAGGAATAAGTTTATGTTAGGGCTAATGGTTTCAGAGGTCTCAGACCATAGAGAGCTGGCTCCATTCGGGGTTCCAAGTGAGGCAGTACATCATGGCAGCAGAGTGGTGGAGGCTGCTAAGGAAGCAGAGACTAAGCTCAGATCACCAAATACATGCCCCAAAGTTTGCCCACAATGACCCACCTCCTCCAGCTACACCCTACCAGCCTACAGTCACCACTCAGTTAATCTCTATTAATGTACGGATTGGGTTAGGACTCTCATAACCCAATAATTTCACCTCTAAACCTTCTTGCATTACATGACATATGAGCTTTGGGGGGACAGGTAGTACCTAATCCATAACAGTTATGAAAAGTACTCAGAGATTGGGCATATAAAGTGATACAGGCTATAATAACCCAATCAGTTGAATTTTGGGAATTCTGGGACTAACTGGAATGTGTTTCATGATACCTATCACTACTATACATTGTAGATGCTTAACAAATATGAATTACATAAATACATGAAGATGGCATACCCACCTACAAGTAGCTAAGAGGCGATCTGGGGAGACAGACATGTAAAGAGGTCTTAATTATATGCTAATAATAAGGTATTGAACTTTTAATAAAATGTTCAATAAAAATGTATTGAACATTTTCTTTGTAGTATAAACTATGGTAGATGTTTTATCTCTATTAAACTTTTGAACAATCCTAAACAATGACAGAGATACATTAACAGTTGACAGATAATCCATACTATGTAAATTACATAGAGCAGTATACTCATACTATAATGTCTGGTTTGCCTTTGGTGAAGGAGAGGGGAAGAAGTTGTGAAACTCATTTTCAGGCAGAGTAAAAAAGAGGAGAGGCATAGAGATACGAGGGCAAGCTTTGTTCAAGAATCAAAAGTATTCAATGATAAAGTAATTTGTAAAAGATGCTTGGAATTCAGTTATACTCTGGATCTACTGCCCCTCAACTTTATGTGACATGGGTCATTACTTTCTATGCAAGGAGGACATTTTTAAGGTTAGATTAAATCTTATTTTTTTTCCTAGTATATGTTATATACATGATCGTGGCTTGGTTACACCTGCAGGGGAGAAGGTCATGATTCTTTTGCTGTCAGTTCAGAGTGGATATGACTGTGACATCAGTGAAAGTCACAGAGCTAGGGGAAATTATACTGTGCTGAGCTTAAAATTCTTACAAAATGTTCTTTTACACGTTGAGAGCTCATGCTCCTAAAATAAGTAAATGGGCAAAGAGCTGCTGAGATTGCTGTCAGTGTCTCTTCCCTGTTCTCTGCCACTGCTTCTATATTCACTTAATGCAAAAAAATAAATAAAACAAGCACATACTCTCAGCTCCCCTAAAAAAAGCCACTTCAGTTTTTCTGCTTCAAAATATGACAAAAGTGACTTAAGCAACTTATTGGTCACGTTAGTGCAAGGATATGATAAATTAGATGAAAGTGGGAAACCATCTAGGAGAGCTTTATAATAAACTTATCAACACTCTCTTTAAGACACCCAGCTGGAGGCTGTGACAGTCTCTAAGATCACTGGCCCCAGATTGTCTTGTCTTTTTTTTTTTATTGAAGCACTAGTATCAATCACAGGTGGTAAGTGGTAGTCAATTATGCTCCCACTTTCAAAATTAATAGCATTATGCAGTCTGACAGGCCCATAGTCTTGGCCTATGAGAGTTAACTTTTAGGCCGCTGATTCTCTCTCTTTCGCCAGGATGTCAAATTCAGCGACTAGAGCTGAACAGGGAGTCCATCTGTCCCTCTCTCTCCCTCCTAATGAGTTGCCTGAAATCCCAGTACACTCTGCTGAAGCAACAACCTTCTTGGTACAGTCAACCACACCAGGAGGGCCTGCTTCCTTCTCCTGCCTCTGGCTTCCATGCATGGACTCAGCTGTCCATGTGAATGTCCTGGAAGTGGCAAAGAGAATATAGAGCTACTGTTCTGGCAAGTGCTTCTTGCTTGAAACTCATAGGACAGGTTGTATAAATACAGCATTTCATTAACTGGATTATCCCTAACCTCCTGATGCCATTTTGATTTAGCCAATTGAGGCATTCATCTATCGTCAAAATTTACATTTTAACTAATCTTCATATTTTTCTCATCATGCTCTTACCCTGTTTTCTCCTGACCTTTCTTGTTGGAATCATTGTTGACTGTCAGCACATACAGGCATCATTTCAAGCCATGCCTGCATCCGTGGGAGTTTCGACTCCTTCCAAAATCTTCTAACTTGTAGAGTTTGCAAGATGTCCCCACTTCCAATACAGTCCATTCTGCCTATTCTGTATATTTGAGGCCAATTAATCATCACATTATATTTTCTATGTGGGAATTTAACAGTTTTCCTATATTTATTACATTAAATCTAATGTAATTCAGGGTGTAGAAGTGTGTCAGAAGGTAAAAGTCCTATATTTGGCTTCGACAAACTACTTGTTCAGTTTTTTCTACTTTTATCTTTGCATTTCCTTATTTCAAAAATATACTGCCATTGTCAGACCCAATTCTGTTTTTCTTGATAAATAATTTGCAATCTCTTCTGACAAACTACCCTTATTGTTTGTGGACAATCATTTCATATTCCTACATAATTTCAAAGAACACAATTTTGTCTTACATTTGAAAAAGATTTTTTCTTTTATTTTACACCATACTACAATATATTTGTGTTCACTTATTTTAAAAATAATATTTCAAGTAACTCATCATTGAATAAAGTTGCAGTTCTGGAATGCACCATATTTATTTGTTGACTTTTGAGGACACAGCTATGCCTTCAGTTAAAGAAGCTGGTTTTTACATTGTTTACTTTTGTTATTATGATTTTGGGGCTTCTTGTTTATTCAACTCTAAGCCAGTCTTATTTCTCGCTTGCTCTTCAAAAGCCTTCCTGGACTCCTTCAAGCTTTATAAGTCATCTTATTTTTAGCCCTTGAAACACTAAACACTGTACCATGAATTTATCAAGCATCTGATATGGATAAAGAGAGGATCTAATTATTCACTATCTTGTAGCATTCCATCTGTTTTAATCGTGTTTCAATTTAGAGTGCAGATTCCTTAAAGGCAAAGACTATCTTATACTGAGTGAATATTCCCAATAAAACTTAAGACTTTTCTAAGTATGAAGTAGGTGGATAAGTGGTTGATTAGGGAGGGATTTTTAATTACTGGTAAAATAGTTGAAGAGATGAAAAATTTTGATAGTTTTGTTCTGAGAGGTACCAGACTGTCTTCTTTTAAAAATGTTACCATGGTGATTATGGACAGAGAAGTCCTCAGAGAGACCTTTTAATTAGAAGAGTGTAGAATGTACTCTCATTTGTATTTTTGTATTTAGTTTTTTTTTTTTTTATTTTTCATGTGTCAAAATTTTTTACTGATGATAGTCACTTAAGTAAGTCTTTAGACTAAGGACAAAGCTCAGTGCAAGGATAATCTAATTAGTTTTTACTTTGACTCCTAATGAATATTACTTTTTCTGAATCCACATTTGTGACCTGAACCACACCATTTAGTATTTGGCTACATGCTGTTATTTTTTTTTCCCCCTCTAATAGTTTTTATACAGAATTGGTCCACCTCATAAGGGCAGCACCTGTTTTTGCAAATACTTGCATGCCCCACTATGCAGGACATCTTAAATATTTGACTTATTAGCATTCACACCAGTGCTTGGACACAGCTAAGAAATGAATAGTATTCCCACAGAGGAAAGTGCCTGAAGGCTAATCTCTTATTTCATATTCAATTTGCATTTCATAATAAAACACTGACGTTGCATGTGTATACAAACGTTTACCTTTTCAAATGCTTTCAAATTATAATCTTATTTCATCCTCTTTGGTATTTTATCCTACTGGTTCCTCACCTTTTATGAGAACAGTGCCTCTTGCTGATTTTATAAACTACACATGACACATGTAATTCAGTTCCTGTTATCCTTCATGTCAGAGCAGTTTTGAATAATCTTTTTATAGAAGACTTTTGAAAGTCAAACACCATTTTCTTCCATTGTATAGTATAGAAAGCTTTCTATAGGCATCTAAAATATTTTAGCACACTTTAATTTTTGTACCACATCTGATGAATTTTTAACCCACAAAGTTTATACATCACTATCATTGAACATCTCTCCACTTGTACTGATATGACAAAAGTCCCATCAGAAGAAATACATTTATTTATTTTCTTACTTATTTCTCATGTCCTGTGACTTTCAGTGTCAAAAGGTATAGTACAGAAAATACCTTTCTTGCTCATCAGTGTCATTTTCCTCCTTTCTCATTCAGAAGTTGGATCTTTCTTGAAGCATACACCATTCACAACCCATAACATCTCCTCACCTTCTCCTAACCTCTCATTCACTGAAAACTTTATCCCCCTACTCATGTTTGCCTTCCTCTCTATTCCTATCATAGTCATGATTTATGGCCAATCCAGTAGTCACATGGATGATCCATCCACCATCCTGCCCTCTAAATCATAAATTTCATTTTCCAAAAACGTATTTTCAACTTTTGGGTCATATGCTACAATGATGTTTTATTTCCTAGACTTTGACACATTAGTAACTCTATCAACTCTTAATTGTCCTGTTCATTTATTCCAGTATTTTCCAATTTGGGAATCCCTTAAATCTAAATAAATCTTTGTATCAATTTTTAGTCTCTAACATCCTCCTCTTATCTTCACTCACCCATCAGAGATTTCTAACTCAGTTAAGTGGAATCTGTACCAATCTCCATTTCTTTGTCTCTTTTTTACTCTATGTACTCAACTGTCAAAATTCTAAACTTGATTTGTACCTAATTATTTTCTTTCTCTCCCTGGAAAAATTGAATATTTAGAAAAAAGAAAAATCACATGATTCTGTTGATGTCTTTTTCTTTAAATTCACTAGCACAAAAATTTCATTTGCACTTAAGCCCATCAAAGAATTTTACTACATTTTCCAAGTAAGTTTACTTTTCTACTCTATGTAAACTATTTTTCCCCTTATCATTTTTCTTAGTTGATTAGTTTGCACTTTTCCTTTGGTTAACAGATCTGTAAACTTCTGTGTAGTTAGTTTCTGTCTTTTCATCTGCACAGGAGTAGAAGTATTTGTGTATCAGGCTAATCTCCCTTGGGTCTAGGGGTATCCTCTCCTCAAACTCCTCTCTGTTAATCATATTCCTTCTCTCTATTTTATCACCAGCATTCACAGAGAGCTGTGGCTCTTACCTGCCCACTCAAGTGATTTAAAGTGACTTACTTCAGGAAAAGCAGAGTGGTAGCTACACTTGGGAAGGCTGGAAAGGGTGGCAGGTCCCTGTGAGATGGAATAGGGATGGAGGTAGGGTTTCATGCAAGGAAGCACCACAACCATGCCAGTTTCCTGTAGGCTCTCTTCACGAAAGACCTCATGTGTGTCATGCTTTAGGGCACATGTGAGAATCACAGGCAAAGAAGGAAGGACACCATATATTAACACTACTATCCCATGTCAACACTTTCAGGGACCTGCACATAACCAAAGTTCTATAGACCATCCTGCTCAGAGAAAGTGGAAAACCACAGAAGTTACTGCATTCAACCACACTTTACAATGGATATGCATATATATGTGTGTGTACACACACACGGGAATCAACACTATCATTAATATGAATCAAAGAACCAAATGACATTGATATTTACATGAATTTTAAATCTGTTAATTGCCACTAGATGGGGTTCTCCTAGCAGTGAGTGCTAGATTGATGGAACTTCAAATGATCATGGGCAAGAACTGACTTAGTAACCAGTTTTCTCTCTAGTCCAGATTCCATGGGTAATTCCAGTGGGAGGAATGTACTCCACAAGGACAAGTGACAAGTGAATGGTTTTCAGGGCCAGAGCTCTGCATGATAAATGAAACTCAGCAGCAGAGCTTTAGGACATTTCATCAGCAGAAATACAGGGTCCTATAAGTAAAGACCTAGGAGCCACTCTTTCTGTAGGCTCTCCCTGAAACAGGGTGAATATATTTAACTTTGGTTCAACTCATCTGAATTTTACCAAAACAGCAGTAGTTGGAGGACATCCAGCCTGGGTCAGAATGCCTATGCTAGCATACCCTCCTGTGGCATATTGGTGACTGAAGGTAAAATGTCATGGCTCAGCTTTGTGCCAGAATTCAAGTGAACAGTGGGCACAGGAAATAGATTGGGGCTGGGCCAGAACAAACAACCTAATGAGGGAAGGATTAATTCACAAGTGGATAGTAAGCAACTGAAATTACAGTGGCCTGGAGGGATATGGAAGATGGAAATTTGATACTGTCAACAAGGACAGACAATATTTTGTCAAGTAGAACTTGGCAGCATTAAACTCCAGACTGAAACAAGACACTGTCAGGAGTGTGGCCGGACCTTAGGTCCCGAGATTTGTCCACAGTGGGGTTGAAGCACACACTGAGAATAAGAGAATGGCATTTTGATCCTGGAAAATTCTTGGCAAGAGCAAGGCTGACAATCAAGGTCACTGCTAAAAGTTTTTCCAGGCAATACTTTAAGTCCAATACTAAAATTGTGAATTGAAAACACGAGATAAGCCTAGTCCTATGAAATGGCAAGTACAAAACCCAACTAAGGCTGGCTAAGGCCTGGAGCTCATGCAGAGCAAGGTGGGAAGGCTTGGTTCAGAGCTCACACTGTTATCTGCCAGCTCTGTTTGTCTAACTCCTTTTTTCCACCACTGGTTTTCTCAGTGTTTGTATTGGTGTTGGCTTCAGAGGAGCAAGAACAATTGGTGAAAAGATGGTGGTGGCGCAGAATTTTCCATGTGTGGGCTTCTGTCATCACCAGTAGACCTAGGGACAGGCTGCAGCAGAGGAGGTATAAGAAGGTGCAAGTCAGGCAGAGTTCAGGCCTCAGGAGGGTAGGGACACAAAGTTCCAACAGGTGGAAGAATACAAACCTCCAACCCAAGGGACAGCCTGCCAGGAGCTGAAGAATCTGCACACTGCCAAATTTTGGACAGAAAGAAATATCCATCTTTCAAGCAATAAGCCAGAGGGCACCTCCATGCTGGCACTCTGTTCCACAAGGCAGTCCTGAGGGAGTCTGAGTACCAATCAAGCACTACATTTCACAGGGTCACTGAATTTTTTCAAAAGGCACCTCCATTTGCATTTGATTCTCAAAACTATTCCAAGAATGTGGAAGGGCAACCACCATCATCATGTCCATGTGGATTAGATACTGCAGAAATAAATGCTTCTCTTTATATAAGGCAAGTGTTGATTCAACATTTTCAAAAGATTCACTATAATGAAACTGTCTATTTTTGGTTTCAAGATGAATGTAACAAGTCTAATGGAGCACTCCAGAGTGGAATTCCCACTGGAAAGGGGCACCTTGGCACCTCCAAGCCTCTTCAGGGGCAGTTGTTGACAACATATTTGGGATGAGGAATCAACTTTGCATTCGATCTAAACAGTGGAAGGACAAGGTGGAGCCTGTTAGACATCAGAAAATAACCACCTGACAAATTTTATCCTTTGACAAATTCATTAGATGAACTCTTTATAAAATCAAAACTTTCCTCTGAGGTTCAAATTCTACTCAAGTTCCATAAAGCTAAAAACTATGACAGGCCTTCTACCAGAACACAAGAACTTTATAAATGATAAGTTCCATGGAGCACTTCACAGATACCATATCTAGGAAAACAGCATACATTGAATTCAACCATTACCAGGCTACTTGACTATGCTGATTAATATTTAAATTAAACCTGGGAGAAGAATTCAGTTACATTTTTTATTGGAGCCATATATGCCTTATTAAATCTTCTCTAAGGAAAGTCTAATTTAAATTCACAAAGGAATTATATAAAAGAAAACATTTCCAATTACTCATGCATCCTTTAAAACATTTGGAGGATAATCTATGTGATGATATAAAACCATACTCTGTAACTGAGGGATACATGCATCTTTGCACACCAAGCAAAGTCCCCATCTTCCAAATGATATACAGGACAGTTATCTCTCATTTGAAGTGGCATTACTCCATAGGTGCTTTCCACAGAAACGTCGTGCAATACAAACAAGACAGCCTCCCAAAAGTTACACTGTATATGTCTAGGCCATTTAGGAGTGAGCTAGTAAATTCACCAAAGGTAACAGTATTATTTGAGAAGAAAACCATGCTGGCTCAAGAAATGACAAGGAATTTTAGGTTAAATAGTGGAAAATTAATTTTAATGTTCAAACACATAAGGAAATTTACTTTTAATCATCTCCTTTAATTTGGTGCTTATTAGGATGGATATAAAATTCTAGTTCTGATAATTTCACATTGTTTTTCATGTTCAAAAGCATCAGGTTGACTACAATTAAAAGCTAAAGTATGAGTAGAAGAAGTTCATGTATTTGCTCACTCTAGCTTTAAATAAAAAGTTTTCTGTAATAAAATAATCACTATTATTAATAAGGAAGAAATAGGAAAGTAACAATCTAAAGAATGTTTATGGTACTCAGAAATAATCTAAAGAAATAAACTAATATTTTGGTATTCCCCTGCCTCAGGAAGATGATAATGCATATTCATACATTTTTCTAATCTTTAAAACACTTTCTAAATAAATTTTAATGTGGGCTTAATACAAAAATATTTTTATTAAAACAATTCTTTCTCTAAATGATGCCAATTCCACATGTTCCTGTTCCCCAGAAATCGTTTCCCTTACATTAATTTTCCATGCCAAAAATTAATTAAGTCCATTTTCATCACAAAAGCTCTTCCAAATATCAAGCCCATTTGAATTTCTATCCGACAGTACTGAAAAAAGACAGAATTTCATCATCACTATTTACCTATTCTCGTGTTATATTGAAGCTCATATAATCCAGCCTACATAAACCACCTAAATCAGACCTATGACATAATTATTTTTCAATGAGTAAGATAAAAATTACATCTGCATATAGAAATTCCTTCAAAACTGGTATGCCTTATAGCTCCACCATCACGAATTATAAAAAAGAATAATCACTAGTTACACATTCACCTAATTGGGACACATAATTTAAAGAAAAGAAAGGAAAGGCTATTTAATTTCAGAAGAAGGGGATGAGAACCACATGTGTTGGAATACGCACTGGAAGGGAAAGCATATTCCATGCATCTTACAATACTGGCTTCCATTACAAATGGGTGCACACAACAATGCATCTATACTCATGTTATTTGAAACACAAAGTACTCATTTATTTATATGTGATCACAACAATTCTGTCTATATGTATGTATCTCCTCTAGGTTCAACATCCCCCCTTCTGAAAATTACATCCTCATGCACAACCTCTCTCTGAAGCAAATACATGAGCCATGGTTCAAACACAGGAATTAGGATGGTTCATGAAATATAATGACATGACAATCTATAACTTTTGGATAACAAGAAAATAAACAATAACTACATTTTTTTCAAAACACTAAGCCTGAAGAAAAGCTAAAGGGGGCATGGAGTAGGTTCTCTTGACAAAACTCAGAAATGAAACATCTGTGATAAACACAGACAGAAATAATCCATAGACGTCAGAACGATTCCTCTGTTAAACACGTTTCTACCAACTGGATATGACCATTCACACTACAAACACGATCAACAGCATGGGATGGGGGGTACATATCCTAACGGAAGAGCAACAGGTTCTAACAACACATGTACACAAATGAAGGTTTGCATAAATCATACCTGTCCACATGGATAAAATGTCAAAACCCATACATTCCTTCACTTTCAAACTGCATGTAAGAAGAGTTGTACAAAATCTGGGCAGTGGTTGTGGCACAGGCCCAAAGGGCAGCGCTCGCGCTGGCAAGGGCCGCCTCCCCAACGACCCTGGTTCTCCTTCCCGCACCCCCCTCCAACACACAAACACTCCCTCTCCACTTACTTTTTAACCCTTCTACTTTGTCTCCTTTATTTTGTACTCTCTTTTCCAAAAGGTTTGCAACCAAAGACACTCCAAATGGTAGGATGGTCTGTCCCACCCCAACTCCTCCTCTGCCTGCTGCTCTGGGTCCTGGCTACTGCTGGCCTGCTCCTTCCTCCTCCTCCTCCCCACCTTCCTCCCAGCCTTCCTACCCGCCCACGCGCCCCACCCCCCCTCCACCCCGTCCCCAGCACTGGTAGCACTGCTGTAATGCAGGAGCTGCCTGTTGGAAACCCAAATCTGACTGGTTTCTGAGCACACCCAGTTGCCCTGCTGGTGCCCTGGCTGCCTACCTGCCACGTGTTTTCTTGGCTTGGGTCTTCTGCCTGGCAGGGGGCATCGAAGGCCAGCAGGGGGATCCAGCACGGGGAGCGGGGGTGTAGGCGAGCCGGCAGGGCGCTGGAGCCAGGAAAGCCGCCAGAGGCTAAAGACGCGCGCACTCTGGGCCGCCGGCTCAGGTGCGGGAGGAGGCGCTCCGGGAGGCCAGGCCAGGTCAAGTCTGGTCGGGATGCGGCGGGGAAGAGGGGCGACTCCACGCTTCCTGGAGGCAGGCGCCTCGCCTCACGGGTCCTGCACACACGGAAGAGAAAGACGACCTGTTTGACGCGCATGCGCGCTGGAGAGCGACGGCAGCTGTGTGGAGCCAAGAGTGGCGCTCCTTGTCGACTTCGCGTTTTTCTTGGTGGAGGTGCTCTACTGTGCAGGGTTGAAGTGGTGGTTGAGAGTCCTAAGCCTCTATATACATACATATACACACACACACGCATACACACACGCACACACACGCACACACACAAATATGTTACATAGATGACATATTATTTCTCTCTGTCTCTCTCTATATATATACTCATTTGTCAGATTTCCAGGTGGAAGGGAGGTCCCCTCCTTTCTTCTGAGGATATACAATTAAAGCCTCTGTGTAGTTACTCTGCTTGCAGCAGCCAAGGTAGAATCCCACGCTAAGACTTCTCTGCAGTGCAGGGTTGGCACAGTGAACAGATTTATGGTTTTGAAAACAGCCAAATTCATTACAATCATTTAACAGAAATATATACCTGAAGAGCCCACTTTGAATTTTTTAACGTATAATGATGCAGGAAATCAGGAGATACATGTCCTGAAATTTGAAGGTCACAAATTTGTATGTATACCTGTATGTGCTCACACACCTTAGGAAGGGGAGTTTGAAATCTGCTGAGATTAAAATGAATGGAATATATAGTTTATGGTAAGTGTGAACACAAATAATTTCCTTTTCATCTTTCAATTCAATGCTTCTTATGTGTAACTGCAATGATTGAAAGGGCATCTGAATTAGTTTTAAGTTAATTTAAAGACTCATCTCAACCTTGAATACAACCAGGTATTTTTTTCCCTTCTATTTAAAATGTAATCTATTCCTTCACTTAGATTTTAGTGAATGGCTTGGAATAGATTTTCCATATCTTAAAACACATTTATTTAATCAGGGACTCTACCCAGACTTTTTCCTTTCTGGTGCACTTCTAACTTTTAAAATGTGCCTTTATTTTGGATAATTCTTTGGGCGTAATTCAGGTTAAAAAAGTTCAGAACAAAGCAAGGCAAAGTGAAGGGCAGAATACCAGATTAATGACAGTGTGCAGACCACAGGCACAAGTGACCAAGTTTGAAATGCTTGTTATAGGTGAGAAGAGACCACTGCTTATAGAGACTCCAGACTTAAAGAAGCTTCTTTTCACAGCATATTTTATCTAGTTCCCATTTTATTAAATGACAGGGTTGTATCAATCATTAAGTAATTAGAAAAGACTTGCATTTCTAGAGACTTTATTTTTTAATTTTTGTACGCTCTCTTCGACCATTTGCGTTAAAATGGAAGTGAGATTTTTAAAAGAAAGAATGAATTTAGGGAGTTGATTCTACTTTATTAATGTGGCACTTCAGCATTGTGGCAGGCTCTGACGTGGGAAGACTGCTTCCATTTGCTGAATGATGGTTACCTCTCAGGCAAGGAGAGCCTGTGCCTCAAGTTGGTAAGAGAGACAAGTGACAGAGTCGGGACTGACTTGTGAGTGTTATAAATACAAGATTTACTGATTTCATATAGACGAATAAAGGAAAAGACAGAAAACTCCTTGCCTCTGTAAAGTACAGGATCTCAGCGTTGGATTCAGCAGGATGCTATCTAGTGAAGGCTATATGCTAATTTTGCAGATATTATACTTTAGTTATGTATTATTTAGTTGTGTATTGCTTTTATTAAAATGTCTAAAACCTTGGCAGTTTCCCGTTGTACAATTTCTGAAAGTGCTTTCTACAACAGAGCGCATAGTTGTCGGGCAGGCTTCAGCTGGTTTCTTTAGGGCTTTGGCAATGACATGAATCTGCAGAGAGACATTTACATGGAAACACAATTAGCCTGTTTTGCCTTGTATCTAAACTAGCTCAACAAAATTGTTAAGCTTCCAACTGGTTACAGAGGGAGGAAAGCAAGATACGTACAAACAAAATCACAGCCAATTACTTAAGCTAAATCTAGTGCCTCTAAGCTTGAAATTGGAACTTCAATGTCACCTGAAGTACTGTTCAGTCTGGGCAGTGCAGGATAATTCAGGGGATTGTAAGAGTCGGTTTATTAAGGAGAAACTGTCCCACTTAAAAAAATGAAAGCTCTTATGCTATGTTTGGCAAAATGTTTCATTTTTCATTAGACTCTTTCACTTTAACATTTCTCCTGAAGGTGATTTGAAGGTTATTCCATTGGTTATTTAGTGTAAAAACTTTACCAAAAGCTCTAACAGACGTTCTTCCCATTTTGTAGATTCACCACTTCAATATTTTTTACAGAAATATTTTTGCACTTTTAATTTTTATAAAAATCCAGTGACATTAAGTCTATGGAATCTTCTTAAAATATTAACAGGAGAGAAAGTAAGCATGGAAATGCTGTATCCGACTTCACCATACTGAATTGACAGAACTGAGTTTGCTATAATACTTCGTAATTTATTCTAAATGGGGAAGTTACACATGATTTAGATGTAAGAATTTTAGTGAAATTGTCTCTGGACTGTTGTTTTATAAGCTACAGTCTGTTTCAAATCACTATATAAAGGAATACAAAGCACGTTCCAATCTATATGCTTCTTCAGTAGGTAAAGTGCAAATGTTAACTTAAAGTTAATATTGTGAGTCTTTTGAGGGGCTGTTTAATGATAATGGAAAATACTTTTTGCATAAGAGGTTTATTTATTGGGTCAAAACAAAGATAAAACAAGGAGGTAGGCATTTTTCTTCCTTCTTTTCCTATTTTCTTTTATTTCTTTTTTAAAAAATATCTTTTGATTGCATAAAAATGAAGGAAAATGGGATATGGGGACCCAGCAGCAAGCAAGAGGCTCCAAAAGGCATGCACTACTGTCAAAATGGAGTCTAAATCTGCCCAAGATGAGGTGCTCTGTACTTCTCCCCAGCCTGCCGTGATGTCTTGCATCTGAACCTTTGACATGGGATCTGATTCCAGAATTTACAATGAATAACTATTCATAAATTGTCCTTTGCTGATTATTTAAGGGGTTGCTGATGTAGAAGGCTAGGAACTGAGTCTGTTGGAACTGAAACACAGGGGAAAGGAAACTGTCCTACTTTTCTACTTGAGCCATGGGATGTCAAACTTGAAAAGCCAATTTAACCTTGTTGGTTTGCTTCAGATATTTAAATAAAAATAAAAATATCCTCAGGGGAGAAAGGCTGTTTCTTGCCAGGAAAATTGGAGAATGTATTTATGTCCCCATTGTTTTTAATTAAAATAAATCCATCTGAACCAGTGTCCCTTTTGTGACATTAAGCCACTGACATGGGGTTTGTTTCTCTTGCCAACTATTTCATACATTGAATGTTGTCTTACCTTTCCATCAGCTACTGATTTTATGAAGTTGTGGGGGTTTTTTTGTTTGTTTTTTCTTTTTTTTTTCTTTTTTTTGAGTGCTGGGGATCGAACCCAGGGCCTTGTGCTTACAAGGCAAGCACTCTACTGACTGAGCTATCTCCCCAGCCCCAGTTGATTGAATTTTTAAGAAAACTTAAAGCATTCAATCTTAATGTGTTCCAAACAACAACTTAATCAGTTTTGGAATTCTGTATCTGGAAATTTCATGTTTTATGTAGAAAGGTTTAGTTCTTGACTTCAACAGAATTCTTGCTTCACTCTGCCATGGGGAATAAGTTCTGTGAAAGCCAGAACAGGAAGACTTTGAACCTTTAAAAAGTAATAGAGCCTTGCTAAAGGTGATTTTGAAAGTAAACTTCAGTCGATCCATTTTAAAGAGTACTGCAGTGTTAATTTTCAGCGTGTTTTAAATCACCTTGACTTTTCCTCTAGTACCAGATCTCAATGTTCCGCACTTGAATTTTTATAACTCTGCATGGCGTGTAACTGTGCACCAGGCAGCCATGTCTTAGATACAGCATTTTTTATTTCAAGCCTACCAGTGCCTGAACCATAGCAAGAGGCATGATTATTTGTTTAGAAACATGTAATTAAAATGAGCTTTGAAAAACTTTAGAAGATCAATGATCTATTGCCCATGGATCAAATTTCTTAAGAGAGCTAAACCCAGGGACATAAGTCAAAAAGTCTCACCTAATGAATGAGTCTCACTGTCCCAGTCTGGGTTCTTAGGTTCACAATCTTGGCAATTCTGAAAAGCAATATTTTCATGATCCACAGGCTCACCATCATCACCAACTTTTGTCCCTGAGATTGCCAAGTGCATTAGATATTTTAGAATACTTGATTCACTTTTTTGGTTAAGATTAATATATGTGTATATTTAAGGTAGAAATTAACAAAATGCAGGGAGACAATAATTTAGGTACTTTCTTTAATTGTATTTTCTCTGCATGTAAATCTAGATGGGATCTTTCTGTTTATATAATTCCATGCCCTATTTTGTTAAATAAATGCATCAAAGTATGTAATTTGCTATTTTTAGAAGAAAGAACATACTGTATTCCATGAGACCTGGGTTCTAGCCGATAATTATCTTTTTTTTTTTTTTAAGGGAAGATTTTTAAAGACCCTTTAAATGAATAATAATAAAATTACAGAAATTAATAATAATAATAATAAATCAGGAAAGCCAAATTTGATCTGATATTAATTTGCTCCTTTACTCTCTGCCTCTTTCCTGGTCTTTCGAGACGGATATCATTATGAAGCTGCAGGCTGGTATGTTACCCAAGGGTGTGTGGCCATGGGAGGTGGTAACTTGTAGTGTAACCCAGGCAGGCCCAATTCCTTTACTGTCGCTGGTACCCTCAACCCCAAAACCACCATCATCATTACCACCATAAGGTTTTTACATGTGAACAATAATTTACATCCAAGAAGTAAAACAAAACAAAACAATGCTATTCTTATCTGCCCTGAGCAGAGAGAGAAGAGGGAAAATTATTACTCTCATTTTATAGTTGATTAAAATTGATTACAGAATTTGTCCTGGGCCACACATCTGGTAAAGGGTGGATTGGAACCACAATTTGGGCTTTCTGACTCTAGGGCTAATGTTAAAAAAACAACAACAACAACAACAAAAAAAAAACTATTAATAGGGTGTCAATCTGCAGTTTCAATCTGCATAAAAAATTAAGAGGAGGCAGATAGTGTTGATAGTAACAACATAATTAAATTAATAACTGAATTTATTAAGTGCTTATTTTATGTTGGGCACTATGCCAAGACTTGGCTGGATTATCTCATCTGATCATCACAACTCTTTGAGATGACACTATTCCTATCCCCATTTTGTAGAAAAAGCAGTTGAGCACAAAGGCACAGAGAGATTAAGTACACACACAGCTGAGAGATGGTGGAATGAAGATGGGACTTGGGGGATTTGAACTTAAAAGGACATTCTCACAATGGTCATCAGAAGGCCAAGCTGTCCAACTTAAAAAAAAAATCTCTTTTTAAAGCTCATTATTTAACTGTTAGATTATGTTAAGAAGACTCAAAGTGCACTACATATTCTTTTGTGTCTTTTTTCAATTTTTATAAAAATAAACATTTTGATATCTTCTGAGATGAAAATTGTTTTTTGACTTGTGACTTTATTAAAGAGATTAAAAAGAAAAACTTGGAGTTATTTGTCTTTGTTATATTTTATCCTAAATTAACTTTCTATGTAATTTTGAAGAGTATTTAATTCATTCATTTTAGTCCAGGCTCTGTGGATAATATCCCTGCTTATGCACCTATTGTTTTATCTGTTATCTATTATTGATAGTCACATGTACTTTTGATTTGTTTTTACAAGTTTTAGTTTGTGCTACATGTTAATGTGCTATATCATTTATTCAATAATATATACATATTTATGTACATTTAAATCCAAAGGAAATCTTTAATCATGCATTTTTTTTCTGTAGATGTCAAACTATCTGACCCTACTTTGAGAGATCTAATAATAAGCATTTGACTGTTGGCCATAGAAATAGCTTGACCCACAATCTTCATTAGTCAAGATTTATAATGGGATGGTTGGGAAAGAAGCAGCTTTTAAGATGTATTGAAATAGCGAAGAGATAGCCATGAATAATTTTAAGTGAATCTATTGGTGATTTCTTTTATATACTAAAAAAGGGTTATGTGACTATGTTTTTATGGTTTGCCTAGAGACAAGTTGGCCTTAATTCATTTTTGTTATTTATGGGTAATGTGTTCTGGCTCACTTTGATTTTCATCTGTATAAGTCAGTTTTGGTTTCTGCATTATCAGATGGGGTCAAGGAAGAGAACCAGTTCTCATTTTTCTTGAGCCAAAGTTGACCTTGTAAAGAAAAGACATGTATCCTACATTAATCACAGTGGCAATCAGCTCCTGGGTTTGGATTACATGAAATAATTAGGGCCCGGACGCCTAATGATGAAATTGCTTCCTCAGCCACTGTGACTCATTCCACATCGATTGTTAGGGTTTCTCATCCTCCTGATCATCCACATGGCCCCTCCTCTGCCATGCTCAGTGTCTCCTGGAAATCTGATGCACCCTTGGCTTTTAGGAGTGAACAGGGTTCAAGGGCCTTCATGTACAAGGCATGCTGTGAAACCATCGAGCCTTTATGTGTTTGTTGAAAATCCCACATCACGTTACACCACATCACATCACAGGGGGGCTTCTCTTTCTGATTTGCCAATCTTGTTTGTGCTCCCACGATCTGGTCTTAGGAAACTGATTCATCTGAATCCTTCCTATTGTTTTCCCAGGTATCAATTCCATTTCTTGGTCCCTGGAGCTTATTGCTTGTGGTCCAGTTAGGTATCACGACTGCTGCTTATTAAACTAGTGTCTCAGCATACTGACTACCTATAAAATTCAAAATGGCAGACACCACGTTATACTGTACGTATGTATTTGCATTTCCCACATTGTTCTTCTGATTGTGAGTGCCCGTGAGTATTTGTTGTGTGGATGAAGTTCTGCATTTTTTCTCCTAAGACTTTCATCCAGCAGGCTCTTCAGTGTCAGGCACTGTGCTAGACGGTAAGGAACCCTGTGGAAGACAATTCCTGGCCTGGATGAAGACAGTCCAAGGCAGGATTCAGGCAGTGAAGGCATAGTTCCCACGGGGAACTTCTCTAGCATGGGCTAAAGAGAGACAAAGGGTGACCTTGGAGGACAAGGCCTGGACACTGGTTCAATGGGTGACAAGGATGGAGGAGCCTCTGGGACTGCTGTCTGTGGTAGTGACATCTCAGGTGAGTCTTGCAGAGTAGGAAGAAGGGAGGCTTAGGGCAAGTTCAATGTGCTTCAAGAGTTGCAAGTGATTAGAATACAGAGGAAGTGAGTTGCCTCAACAGGGAATAGGGGGACAAGCAGACAGCACAAAAAGAAAACAGAGAGCCAAGGCCGACAAGGGAGGAGACTTTATCTCAGGCTGGAGAGGGCAGCAGAGACCAAGAAGCTGCCTGGGTAACTTGTAGGTACCTCTCAAGCTATGAACCCAACTCTTTCGTAAAGTTTAAAGACTTGTCAGGCATGAATTTGCCCAGGGTGAATAAAGTAGCAAATTGATGTGCTTCAGTCACCAGGTCAGTGGTAAACATCTTAGAATGAAGATGATTATGGGCCTGTTCAATCAGAATTTTAGGCAATTGTTTCAATGATAAGAAAATAAATTTCATTTTTTCTTATGGCAGAATGTATGAATGATCTTAGTAGGACACTCCTCCCCTTTCTGTCCAGAAGTTTCTTTACACATAGGCTTAGCAAGAAGAAGAAAGTGACCAGGTGGCAGGTGGCATTTCTGCAGTTCGCACAGGGCAGATGACTCCAATTTTGTTTTCTTTTTGATTTCAATTCCTCTTCTTCATGGAAGTATAGGAGCCCTGGAATAAAGAGAACATGTAATTCTGTGAGTCCACATTTATCCTCGAATAGAGATAATTTTTTTTTTTAAATTTTAGTGCCACCAGTGATGTACCTGGCAAAGTGTGAAGCAGAAGTTCCACCAGCATCCCACAGGAGAGGAAGCCTCTCAAGGGACTGGACAGTAGGCTGGGTACTTAACCACAGACTCTAAGTCCCATTGCCACTTTTGCAGTTCCCCAGGTGACAAGGTCACCAATTGCCTCCGTTCATCAGTGTCCTCTTCTGTTATGTGGTGTGGATGATCCTAGTATCCTTTTATAGAGTTGTCTTAGAATGTGCTCTATATTCTACTATTAGATTTTTCCCTTTCTCCATATTTAGGCTTTAACAATGTAGCGAGTATTTATTGAGCTCCTATTGTATGCTGGACACTTTTCCTAAACATTTTACTTACTCCTTTCAGTCAAGTGAGATGATATACTTTTTTTTGGGGGGGGGGGCAGGAAACTTAAAAACAGAGCTAAAGTAAGTGGTTGAGGAATTTTAGGTAGTGAAAAAGGCTTCATCCCAAGTTAGTGTTCATTTCACAACATGCAGGTGTTCTGTGTAATCTATGAATCTTTTTTTGATAACCATAACTCATAACTTCCTTGTTAATATAACACTTGGATTCTTTCAGTTTCAAGTGCTTAGGTTTATGACTTTCAAATCTTTTATTTCTAGGCAGATTCTATCAATAGGCGAGAATTAGAAATTTTATAAATACTTTTCAGCAAAAATAGCGTGGTGGTGCAAACAGTTATTTATCACAGCATGCTTCATATTAAAATATCTGACAGACAGCTTATTATTTTCTTGGCAAAGTGCTAGGTCTCCAGAAAAGGATTAGAAAATCCTCTTTCCCAATGTCATTTGTCTAAAATACTAATTGCCAGAGCACCCAGAAACCTCCTGTGCTTGCTAGAGCTTCTTTTTTAAAAAAAAAAAAATTTTATAAACAGAAAAAAATAATGTAAGGTGCCAACCTGAATGCAAATTGCCTCATTTTTAATTACATTATGGGTGTAAATTACCCCCAATGCCAAACATTTATGCCCTGGATTCCAGAACTCCTTGTCATAATTACAGCTCCCATCGCTCCGTGCAATCTCATAGTGGAAACGTGTAGTGGCAATAATTATGAAAAACACTTGTGATGTGCAGCACAATTTAAAATCGAGGATCATGGTTCTATATTTGAAATGTAACATCCAACCCTGTCAAACTTTCACCAACACCTAAATCTGAACAGTTCTGCTCACAGTCTCAGAAATAAGAAATGACAAAGTTATTGAATTCAAAGACTAGGGCTCTGGGTACCAGTGAACAGGAAAGCATCTGCAGGTCGGGTGATCTTGGACTGCCCTTGGCTTGAGTTGGCTCATCTGCCAAGTGGGGATAATATCTGCTCTATCAAATGAAACTACCTTTTCAAGGAATACATAAAATTTTGCATTAGTTGGATGGAAAAGCCAAGGTAATGTCACAAGAGGCCCAAGAGGATAGTGGCTAAGAGAAAAAAGATACTTATTCCTCTTTTTGGTACTGATCCCAGGACTTGAGTGGCCTGTTTTTTTCCATGCTGTCATTTTGGAGTTCTAGTTTCCTTGAAGCTTGTTTATTGGCTGTTACTAGGGCAATGAGCTCATCCGATGTCAGAATTGGGTTTCAAGCTGCAACAAGCAGGAAGAGGAAAACGTTCATGGGTTATTTTCTAGTCGGGCTTGGAAGAGACACATCATTTCTGCTTATCTACTACTAGCAGGAACAAAGTCACAAGGATCAAGTAGCTGCCAGGTGAGTGGATAGATGCACTGTCTGGCTGGGAAGCATGGGTTTGACCATATTTCTCTTGCTATAGAAGAAGAGAATAGGTTTGAATGAATAAATAATAATACTTCCTACAGATGTGATGGTTAATGTGTTCCTAAAGTGAAAGTCAACTAATATTTGTACTGCTTCCATGAGCCAGCAGTGTATATACCTTATTTTATTTTCTCAATAACCCTACCAGGTAGGTATTATTTTGCTGCAAAAGAAAATAAAACCATAAAGGTATTTCAAGTTTAACCAAGTTCAAAGGGCTCAGACTGGTGTTGGAAATATATATATATCTGATGTGAAGCAGTGTCCTCCCCACCATGTCAAGATTCAAAAGGGAGATGTTAATGAATAGACTGGGCCAGAGGCCACCACGCTTGGAACTCTGATACTGTGGCATGCTGTTTTCATCCATGACTCACCATCTAACCCAAGTCTGTCCACTAGGCCACAGCTGCACTTATGCTTCTCGGGAGGACTTCATGGCCTCCTCCCTCCTTTTCTTTAAGTTTCTCAGAACCAGGTATAGGTGTTTATTTATTATTATGGTTCCTATTAGTTTATGTTGAGCATGTGAATAAATCTTGTTCCTGAAATGGGACTTGGCTCCTTAAAGGCAAAGTCTTTGCTTAACGTGAATTTACCCTCCTCTCTCCCTCCACCAGTGAGTAGAACAATAGCACAGGTAGCATAAGTGCTTTCTAAACAAACATACTGCAATAAATGGAATCAGAGAGAGGATCTGCTGCTCTGCTTTATTTAGACCCAGGGAAAGAGTGTTGAGACTTTCGTCTTTTCCTGCCTATTTCTTGGTTGCTCAAAGGCCTCCTGATCTCCCAGTCAGATCCTCCTACAACATTCACTTGGAAAGTCCTTCCCAAAGTCCACAGGTCAAATGAAGCCAAAGAGCAAGCTTGCCAGAGCCAGGAATCTAGACCTTCAGGTAGCACTAATGATAACCGGTGGCCACAGAGCCCTGGGCTTCTGCCCACAATTCTGCTATTCCTTATGTATATGGAGACTGGAGGCAGCAACATTAACTTTATGGAGTCCATTGTTACTGAGAACAGTGATAGGATGATTATGCATCTCAGCATTTTATATGTACAGTGAATGGCCAATTAATGTTTGGTAATCTTATGGTAAACTGGAAAGTAAGGTGAGAATAAAATGAAACCCCACCCTTTATTGATCTCTTCCAGTCAATATGTAGAGAAGAGTTGATTCTGACCTTTTGGATCCCAAAGGAAAGCCCTTTTCTTGGGGTGCTATGTGAACCACATGCCAGGCTTACAGGCTCTCATCAATTTCATTGATTGCCCTTTCGATTTTACTTGCTGCTGAGCTTCGGCTTAAATCATGCATTGAATCTGCTTTATGCTGATTTGCAGAGACAGGGTGAAAAAGGAAGCAAGTCCTTTGCTGACTGCTGGTGCTTGCTGGGCGTAGTTGCAGGAAGCTTGATCTTCTGTTTGGAGAGGTTTAGCGGGGAGGCCTTATGGACTACTGGTATCTTTCAAGGTTCCTGCCCATTCCTGGATGGCAAGGACACTTGAAAAGAGTGCAGATCCTGCGTTGCCTCTGAAATCGAAGTGCAGCCCTCAATATCTCAGGTGATTTCTTTCTGACTTGTAACTCAGTTATTTTAGAAAAATGTGCATGAGTTCTCGTTAGGTGATAAAAAAAAAAAAAAACCTGTGTCACATGTCATTTTTCTTAATTAAGCATTTGTATCACATTTTATATTTCCAAAGTGCCTTGGAAGCACTCAGATTTCTTGTCACTGAAAATATGTTTGCAAGTCCTCTCTGACAGTGTTGGAATCCTACCTTGGGGAGAGAGGCAGCTGTTGATGAAACAACTTTTCAAAGTGCTGGTGAGTGGGGATTGGAAGCATTTCTAGGACCTGCTCCTTGTTAGCCCTTGATTGGTGTTGCTCCAACAACATCAATGGAAGAGAATGGAAGAGTCTGAGGAAGGACAAGTTCTTTGACTGGTTCATGGAATATAGGCACATTGGCAGCAAAATCCATTCTGGGTAGATGGAAATTAAGCTTCTCTAAAACCTGTCATGAGGAGGTTCCATATCTGAGTTAAAATTAAGCATTTTCTTATGAGGGTAAATAAAATGCTACTAAAAATATAGTATTATCTCTTGGTAAATGTTGCTCCCTGGAATGCAACAAAAGATCTGGAAACACTGTGAGTTGTTATTTATTATTTTCTCTTCAGTTTATCACAATAATCCCCTTATCAGTGAGTTATTTCCTTTGGTGTGCTCTTTCTTATGTTCCACCTTTGATCACTTATCACCATCTTTTGGGATAAGTTGTAGCTCTCACAATTGACCATTTGTCAACATTTCTAGTGGCTTCCACCCTTTCTTAGCTTGGTACCAATTAGGTCACTAAAAACAAATTATCGTCCCCATCCATGGTTATTTGTAATTTAAGCCACATCATTGCCCAGGTTGTTTCTAAAACGACTCATCAATTTCAACTTGATCAGCTTTACTTCTCTATAAACTTCATTTACTTGGTCAGCCTATGAGTTGCCATCCATGGTGTCCTGCAGTGATTCAGAGGGCTGGGACTGTGGGTTTGGCCTTAGGCCAGGGCGTGGAGTTCAAAATGCATCCAATATTGTCAGGCAGATTTTAATCGTGAATAAAAGCTTAACTCAGATTAGGAGAGCTGTGAGGTACAGAGCCCCCTGCAGTTCAAAGCAGCGGCTATCCCATCTTCTCTTACAAGGGACTAGACAGCATGATCATCATTGGGAAATCAGAAACAAGCATGACCCCAGCCTCTGCTCTGGAGTGACAGTGGAGACATACACCACCATGTTGCCCGGTGGGACCCCGGTGACTGGGAGCAGGTGCACAGGAAGGTGGATTGGGTTGGGGACACTGTGCATTCATTTCATCCTCCAAATAACAGGATAAAGGCAGTATTGTTCTCATTCTCTAGATTGGAAGACTGAGGTTCCAAGAAGTGTGTCACAACTTTAAACCACAGGGCTGGCCCAGGGTCCCAGTGTGTCCTTCCTGGCACACAGTCTTTCATTCTAGCTCACCATGGGTAGGTCTTTAGAGTCAGGGTGAAAGAAATTACACAGGTGTGTTTCCCTTGGGTCTTCCTGTGTGCTTAGAGGCTCAGTCCCTCTAAGTCCTGTCAGCATCAAAGGATGTGACGGAGAGGGTGAGCACATGTGAGTGGGGGTATGTGGCTATGTGAGTGGGAAGGAGAGGTGCCTTTGGGGTCTCAGGGGCCGTGAACTGTAGTGCTCACTCATTTGTTGTCATCCTCTCCTGACGAATTTACCTCCCTTTCCACTTCTACCATTTAATGATGAGACCCATGGCTGGAAATGCTCTCCCTGGTGAGGATGGTATGCTCAGGTACGGTGCCAGGTGCGTTCCCACTGTCGGGTGTGCATCTTCACAGGTTGCTTCTCTCTTTTGAGGATCATGACGTTTTCCTAGGTCTCTGGGCTGGAAGGTCATCTGGGAGTTCCCACAGCATGAAAGGCCTAAACACCTCTCATTTCCATGAGATCCCAGTCGACAAGGCTTGTGCGCCTCCACCTCTCCCTTTCCAGGTGGCCAGGGGTGAGGGACTTGAGTGGGACAGATAAGCACACCAATGTAGTGAAATACATCTCCACACCTGGAAATCCCTGGAGATAGTGGACACTCATCTGGGGGAATTTGGTGGTATATATATATATATTTTTTTTTATTATTATTTATTTTTTTTATTGTAAACAAATGGGATACATGTTGTTTCTCTGTTTGTACATGGCGTAAAGGCATACCATTTGTGTAATCATAAATTTACATAGAGCAATGTTGTTTGATTCATTCTGTTATTTTTTTCCCCTTCCCCCCACCCCTCCCACCCCTCTTTACCCTCTATACAGTAGTTCCTTCCTCCATACTTGCCCCCCTCCCTAACCCTAACTCTAACCCTTCCCTCCCCCCCATTATGTGTCAACCTCCACTTATTAGCGATATCATTCGTCCTTTGGCTTTTTGAGATTGGCTTATCTCACTTAGCATGATATTCTCCAATTTCATCCATTTGCCTGCAAATGTCATAATTTTATCATTCTTTATGGCTGAGTAATATTCCATAGTATATATATACCACAGTTTCTTTATCCACTCATCAATTGAAGGGCATCTAGGTTGGTTCCACAGTCTGGCTATTGTGAATTGAGCAGCTATGAACATTGATGTGGCTGTATTTCTGTAGTATGCAGATTTTAAGTCCTTTGGGTATAGGCCAAGGAGTGGGATAGCTGGGTCAAATGGTGGTTCCATTCCAAGTTTTCTAAGGAATCTCCACACTGCTTTCCACAGTGGCTGCACTAATTTGCAGCCCCACCAGCAGTGTATGAGTGTACCTTTCTCCCCACATCCTCGCCAACACCTGTTGTTGCTCGTATTCTTGATAATCGCCATTCTAATTGGGGTGAGATGGAATCCTTAGGGTGGTTTTGATTTGCATTTCTCTTATTACTAGAGATGTTGAACAT
Source organism: Sciurus vulgaris (assembly GCF_902686455.1). Taxonomy (NCBI): domain Eukaryota; kingdom Metazoa; phylum Chordata; class Mammalia; order Rodentia; family Sciuridae; genus Sciurus; species Sciurus vulgaris. Next base: position 1,398,068 of record NW_027632875.1, on the reverse strand, counting down.
TTTTCCATATGTTTGTTGATTGCTTGTAGATCTTCTTCTGTGAAGTGTCTATTCATTTCCTTAGCCCATTTGTTGACTGGACTGTTTGAATTCTTGGAGTAGAGTTTTTTGAGTTCTTTATAGATTCTGGAGATTAGTGCTCTATCTGAAGTATGATTGGCAAAGATATTCTCCCACTCTGTAGGCTCTTTCTTCGCATTGCTGATAGTTTCCTTTGCTGAGAGAAAGCTTTTTAGTTTGAATCTATCCCAGTGGTTGATTCTAGCTTTTATTTCTTGTGCTATGGGAGTCCTGTTAAGGAAGTCTGGTCCTAGACCAACAAGGTGAAGATTTGGACCTACTTTTTCTTCTATAATCTGCAGGGTCTCTGGTCTGATTCCGAGGTCCTTAATCCATTTTGAGTTTAGTTTCGTGCATGGTGAGAGATATGGGTTTAGTTTCATTCTGTTGCATATGGATTTCCAATTCTCCCAGCACCATTTGTTGAAGAGGCTATCTTTTCTCCATTGCATATTTTTGGCCCCTTTGTCTAGTATGAGAAAATTGTATTTATTTGGGTTTGTGTCCGTGTCCTCTATTCTGTACCATTGATCTACCTTTCTATTTTGGTACCAATACCATGCCGTTTTTGTTACTATTGCTTTGTAGTAGAGTTGAAGATCTGGTATTGCAATACCCCCTGTTTCACTCTTCCTGCTAAGGATTGCTTTAGCTATTCTGGGTTTCTTATTCTTCCAGATGAATTTCATAATTGCCTGCTCTATTTCTGTAAGGTACGTCATTGGGATTTTAATTGGAATTGCATTGAATTTGTATAGCACTTTAGGTAGTATGGCCATTTTGACAATATTAATTCTTCCTATCCAAGAACATGGAAGATCTTTCCATCTTCTAAGGTGTTCTTTAATTTCTTTCTTTAGTGTTGTATAGTTCTCATTGTAGAGGTCTTTCACCTCTTTTGTGAGATTGATTCCCAAGTATTTTATTTTTTTCGAGGCTATTGTGAATGGGGTAGTTTTCCTAATTTCTCTTTCTGAAGATTCATCACTTATGTATAAAAATGCGTTGGATTTATGGGCATTGATCTTGTAACCTGCTACTTTACTGAAATCACTTATGAGTTCTAAGAGTTTTCTGGTGGAATTTCCTGGTTCCTCTAAATATATAATCATGTCATCAGCGAACAGGGATAGTTTGAGTTCTTCTTTTCCAATTCGTATCCCTTTAATCTCTTTGGTTTGTCTAATTGCTCTGGCCAGAGTCTCAAGAACGATGTTGAATAGAAGTGGTGAAAGAGGGCATCCCTGCCTTGTTCCAGTTTTCAGGGGGAATGCTTTCAGTTTTTCACCATTTAGAATGATATTAGCCATGGGCTTAGCATAAATGGCCTTTACAATATTAAGGAATGTTCCCACTATCCCTATTTTTTCTAGTGTTTTGAGCATGAAGGGGTGCTGTATTTTATCAAATGCTTTTTCTGCATCTATTGAAATAATCATGTGATTCTTGACTTTAAGTCTATTAATATGGTGAATTACGTTTATTGATTTCCTGATGTTGAACCAACCTTGCATCCCTGGGATGAAACCCACTTGATCATGGTGCACTATCTTTTTAATATGTTTTTGTATGCGATTTGCTAAAATTTTGTTGAGAATTTTTGCGTCGATGTTCATTAAGGATATTGGTCTGAAATTTTCTTTCCTTGATGAGTCTCTGTCTGGTTTAGGTATCAGTGTGATATTGGCTTCATAGAATGAGTTTGGGAGGGTTCCCTCCTCTTCTATTTTATGGAATACTTTGAGAAGTATTGGAATGAGCTCTTCCTTAAAGGTTTTGTAGAACTCGGCTGAGAACCCATCTGGTCCCGGACTTTTCTTTGTTGGTAGGCTTTTGATGACTTCTTCTATTTCAGTACTTGAAATTGGTCTATTTAAATTGTTTATGTCCTCCTCATTCAGTTTAGGCAATTCATATGTCTCTAGAAACCTGTTGATGTCTTCGAAATTTTCTATTTTGTTGGAGTATAGATTTTCAAAATAGTTTCTAATTATGTTTTGTATTTCCATCCTGTCTGTTGTGATATTTCCTTGTTCATTCCGAATTTTAGTGATTTGGGTTTTCTCTCGTCTTCTCTTTGTTAGTGTGGCTAAAGGTTTATCAATTTTGTTTATTTTTTCGAAGAACCAACTATTTATTTTGTCAATTTTTTGTATTGTTTCTTTTGTTTCAATTTCATTGATTTCAGCTCTGAGTTTAACTATTTCCTGTCTTCTACTACTTTTGGTGCTGTTCTGTTCTTCTTTTTCTAAGGCTTTGAGCTGTAGTGTTAGGTTGTTTATTTGTTGAGTTTTACTTCTTTTATTAAATGCGCTCCATGAAATAAATTTCCCTCTAAGGACTGCTTTCATAGTGTCCCAGAGATTTTGATATGATGTTTCTTTGTTCTCATTTACCTCTAAGAATTTTTTAATTTCCTTCCTAATATCTTCTGTTATCCATTCATCATATAATAGCATATTGTTTAATCTCCAGATGTTGGAATAGTTTCTGTGTTTTACTCTTTCATTTATTTCTAACTTCAATCCATTATGATCTGATAGAATACATGCTAGTGTCTCTATCTTCTTGTATTTGCTAACATTAGCTTTGTGGCATAATATATGGTCTATTTTAGAGAAGGATCCATGTGCTGCTGAGAAGAAAGTGTATTCACTCTTGGTTGGATGGAATATTCTATAAATGTCCGTTAAGTCTAAATTATTGATTGTGTTGTTGAGATCTATGGTTTCTTTGCTCAATTTTTGTCTGGAAGATCTGTCCAGTGGTGAGAGCGGCGTGTTAAAATCACCTAGTATTATTGTGTTGTGGTCTATTTGGTTTCTGAAATTGAGAAGGATTTGTTTGATATACATGGATGAGCCACTGTTTGGGGCATAGATGTTTATGATTGTTATATCTTGTTGATTTATGCTTCCCTTAAGCAGTATGAAATGACCTTCTTTATCCCTTCTCACTAACTTTGGCTTGAAGTCCACATTATCGGAAATGAGGATGGATACTCCAGCTTTTTTGCTGAGTCCATGTGCATGGTATGTTTTTCCCCATCCTTTCACCTTTAATCTATGGGTATCTTTTTCTATGAGGTGAGTCTCTTGCAGGCAACATATTGTTGGATCTTTCTTTTTAATCCAGTCTGCCAGTCTATGTCTTTTGATTGATGAATTCAGGCCATTAACATTCAGGGTTATTATAGAGAAATGATTTGGTTTCCCGGTCATTTGGTTCATTTTTAAAATTTTGTTTATTTATTTGTTTGACACAACTTGTTTCCTCCTTTATTTGACAATTCCTTTAGGATAATTCCTCCCTTTGCTGATTTGCTTCTTTGTTTTTCATCTCTTCCTCATGGAATATTTTGTTGAGAATGTTCTGTAATGCTGGCTTTCTTTTTGTAAATTCTTTTAGCTTTTGTTTATCATGGAAGGATTTTATTTCATCGTCAAATTTGAAGGTAAGTTTTGCTGGGTATAAGATTCTTGGTTGGCATCCATTTTCTTTCAGGGCTTGAAAAATGTTGTTCCAGGACCTTCTAGCTTTTAGGGTCTGGATTGAAAAATCTGCTGATATGCGTATTGGTTTCCCCCTGAATGTAATTTGGTTCTTTTCTCTCACAGCCTTTAAAATTCTGTCTTTATTTTGTATGTTAGGTATTTTCATTATAATGTGCCTTGGTGTGGGTCTGTTGTAATTTTGTGTATTTGGAGTCCTGTAAGCCTCTTGAACTTGATTTTCCATTTCATTCTTCAGATTTGGGAAATTTTCTGATATTATTTCATTGAATAGGTTGTTCATTCCTTTGGCTTGTTTCTCTAGGCCTTCCTCAATCCCAATAATTCTTAAATTTGGCCTTTTCATGATATCCCATAGTTCTTGTAGATTCTGTTCATGATTTCTTACCATCTTCTCTGTTTGTTCAGCTTTGTTTTCAAGGTTAAATATTTTGTCTTCAATGTCTGAGGTTCTGTCTTCCAGGTGTTCTATCCTATTGGATATGCTTTCTATGGAGTTCTTAATTTGGTTTATTGTTTCCTTCATGTCAAGGATTTCTGTTTGGTTTTTTTTTCAATATCTCTAACTCTTTATTGAAATGATCTTTTGCTTCCTGTATTTGCTCTTTTAACTGTCGATTGGTGCGATCAATCAATGCTTGCATTTGCTCTTTCATCTCATCATTCAATGCTTGCATTTGCTCTTTCATCTCCTCGTTTGCTTCTCTGATCATTTTAATTATGTACATTCTGAACTCCTTTTCTGTCATTTCTTCTGCCATGCTGTCATTGGGTTTTATTGATGTAACATCTAGATTTGTTTGCAGCATTTTCTTTCCTTGTTTTCTCATGTTGTTCAGATATCAGTGGACCGCTGAGATATTGCAGATTTCCTCTGTTGATTTACAATGACCCTGAAGATTTCTATATATATCCCCTCTTAGCCTTCAGTAGGCTGAAGTCTTGGAGGAGGTTGATAATGCGGTGCTCCACAAGGAAGCTGCCTCTCTAGGAGTGGTGGCCTTCAGGTGGGGTATATTCCCTGCTAGTGGGCAGAGGTGCCTCCACTTGTTGACCAATGGTCATCCAAAGGGGACCTAGGCTGTGGGCTGAGGCAAGGCCTGTTTGGGCCTGAGTCTCTGGTTTTACCGTCCTTGTGGGAAACCTCACCCAGCAGGGAAGACTCACCCGGTGGGGAGGTCTCGCTGGTCAGTTTCCTCCTAGAGGTTCCCCTCAATTTACAGCTACTGCCTGGGCTGGGCTGCCTTCCTCTGCAAAGTTTCCAGGGGCCCGGCCCTACCTCCTGGGCCTGGGAGCCTCACCCTTCGCAGATGAATCTCCTTAGGCTGCCCCTCCTCAGAGAATTTGCCCATAGGCCTGGAACCTTCGCTCCGCCCTAAGCCTGTCTCTGTGCGGTTCTTCCACCCAGAAGCCTCCTAGATCCTGGGACCCTGTTCTGCACCTAATCGCCTGGCTGCGTGGCCCCTCCTCTGAGCAGCCACCTGTGGCCCCGAACAATCGCTCTGAGTCCCAGAGACCCGCCACAGGCCTCTTCCTCCAGACAGCCGCCCAGTATGCCGGTGCGGTCACTAGGAGTCCAAGAAACTCACTTCGTGCCTCCTCCTCCCACCAACCACCCGTAGCCCGGGGCAATCAATCACTCCGAGTCGAAGTGACCCTGCCCGTTCCTCCTCCTTCTCCAGATAACCCCCCGGGTGTTCAGGAGCAGTCCCTCTGAGTGGCTTTGAATCCACGTGACCCGCTGCACGGGTCCTCTGGGCAACCGCCCGGAGCTCTGGTGTGGTCCCTCAAGACCAAGCGTCCCACCACGCTTCTCCTCCAGGCAGCCCCCCTGTGTTCAGGAGCTGTCACTTTAAGACCAAACAACTCACCACTCGCCTTCTCCTCTGAGCAGCCGCCTGGAGCGCTAATGCAGTCACTGCGAGTCCAAAGGACCCGCCGCGCTCCTTCTCCTCCTTCTCCTACTCCTCCGGGCAGGCCCCGGGGTTCAGAAGTGGTCAGAGTCCAAACAGCTCGCCACGCAGCCCCTTCTCTGGCAACCGCCTGTAGTTCCCGTATAGTCACCCGAATCCAAGCGGCCGCTCCTCTTCCTCCTTGTCCTCAGGGCAGGCCCCGGGGTTCAGAAGCGTCGTTCTGATTCCAAACAGCTCGCCGCGCGGCTTCTCCTCTGGCAACTGCCTGCAGCTCTGGCGCAGTCTCTCCGAATCCAAGTGGCCACGCTCCTCTCCTCCTCCTCAGGGCAGGCCCCGGTGTCCTGAGTCCACACAGTTCTCCCCGCCACTCCTCCCCCGGGCAGCCGCCGGAGCCCCAGTGGCTGCTCCGAGTCCCAGCGCTGTGCCGAGCGGCCTCCTCTATGGCGCTCCAGCGGGGGGAGGGGCGTCTCGCCGGCAGTTCTACTAAACAAAGTTTCCTGCGTTCCGGGACCCCCGACCCATCCGGGATGCCCCCCCAGGGGGTGAGAGTCACCCGGCTACTTTGAGTTGGTCCCAAGCGTCTCAATATCTCCTCTCTTGAATCCTGAGTTCTGGAGCAACACGTAATGCAGCCACCCTCTAGGCCGCCATCTTGAAAAAACCTGGTATATATTTTATTAGTTCCGAACCTACTTTTTTTGGTTTAAGGTGGTAAGTTCAAACTGTTAAAAGAGCTTTTAGGTCTTTACAAATAAATGGACCCTTCATGCTTAATTTTCAACTTCAACTGCTGAGACCCCTCAGGGATGCTCTGCTGATCTGTAATGCTCACACCTGGGAAACTGAGCTCTGGGTCTTCCTCCTCCGGCTTCCTTCTCTGTCAGCCCACATCTCTTTCCCAATCACCCTTGCTTGCAATCTGACACTGTTCTGCACGATTTGCTTCTTGTTTCCCAATACCAAACCTGTGCTCAGAACCCTGTCTTTGCATGGGTAAGTCTTCCTCTAGGGCCTCACTAAGGAGGAAGCACCCATGGCTTCAAGGCAGACTGGTGACGGAGCTTGGCATACTCGAGGTGGTGGCATTGTTTGGGTAAATCAGGCGGAGAATGACCTGTCCACTTCCGGTATCCTCATTCCAAAGAAGCCTGAATAATTGACTTCGATATCTGCTGACTCTGTTGATGACTGGGGAAAAGCCCCCACTCTGCTGGGTGTCAGCCTGACCTGCTCTATTTATGCCTTGGATCCTCCTAGAATCTGCCCAAGAAAAATGTTGGACCCCAAGGAGGCTTGGGGCAGCTTTCATGATTACTAACATGGTAGGCTCTTGACAGTTGAAAAATAGAGATATTCTGGATCATCTGGTCTCCATTTATAGAAAGGGGAGTGAAAAAGTTAAATGACCTGTTCAAGATCATTTATCTAGAAAACAGTCCATCCAGGAACCCGACACACCCTAGGGGCTTCAGAGACCATTTCATATTCTTCCACATCAGACTCATTAAAGAAAGACACCTCTGAATTGGTAAAAAGGTAGAATAGTGCAAAGTGAGAGATGGAAAGGGTCCTATTATACATGACTTAGTTTAATAATTTCACAGATAAGGAAATGGGACCTGGCAAAGTTCCGGTCTGCCCAATGTACTATTCCCCCCACCCAGAAACTGAAAAATGTCAAAAATCCCCCACACATCCCTGGGCCCTTGAAGGCAGACTTGGGTGGGGTCTGGAAGCAGTCTTTGTTTTCTTTCTTTATGTTCGTGGGTAGATTCTAATGTGCAGCCCATGCTGAGAACAGTCGTCCTGGGAACTGTCAAGGCTGTGAAGCAGGCCCCACATCCTTGACCTCCAGGGCTCCACTCTGCTGGGAGGAGAAGATGCCTGCTCCCGGCAGACCGTCTCCACCATGGCTCTGCATCACACATCTTCCTGTAAAATAGAATCGCTTACATTTGAATCTTGCCAATTCCTTCTGTAGAGTTGTAACTTTTTATTTTATTGCTGATTATTTCTTGAAATTAAGTTGGATCTTCTTTATATGTATTACATTTTAATTTTAATAGCAGACAATTAGATTTCAAGGAAAGAGCTTATTCTGTTTTCTGAATGGACTTACTCTCTTTGATTTAATTATAATGTTGGAAAGTTGATTGGCTCTGACTAACTGCATTTCTCCAACAAGAAAGAGAGAGAGAGAGAAAAAAGCAAATCAAAACTTCCAAACCATAAGACTAAAGTCTAAACAATTAGTAACAATGTCTTACTTTTATCTGTCCCATCCCAACTGTTGTGGGGTGCTAAAACAATGGGCTACTGATTAGGGAGTTGACAAATAACTGAAATTTACACCTCATAGTTTTGGAGGCTGGGAAGCTCATGGTCAAGACTTCTGCAGACTCTGTATCTCCTAAGCACCCATCTCTGGTTCATCTGCAGAGCCTTCTAGTTGTATCCTCACAGGGTGGACCTGGAGACGAGCTGTCTGGGCCTCTTTTGTAAGGGCACTACCCCTACCCACCAGGGCCCCACCCTTAGGACTTAATGTCTCCAAAGGCCTACCTCCTAAGACCCTCACCCTGGAGGTGAGGATTTCAACTTGTGAATGTCAGGGGACAAAGGTGGTCTACAGCATCAACTAAGCAATTCTGAATCCTTCATGGCTCCTCCTTTCTTGCAGGCAGAGTGTGAGTTGGGATTTGGGGTTGAGCTGCAGAGTCACTTGCTCCATGGTGGGGCCATCTTTGCACTCAGACTCCTTCCAGTCACACCAAACTTTCTCTGGACTTCTATTTCAGACTCTAGCCAACTGCCTTCTGCCTTCTCTGTAAACTCCATAGTTCACATAATGTTATTTATCTGGCTACTAAGGACAGCCAGGGTCAAAGAAAGTCACCCAGGATCAGCCATGATTTAGACAAGAAAACCTGTGTGACATGTGTGCGCATCTGCAGTGCTGACCTTCTCACTTTCTAGGTGAACTGCATGTCTTAAAATGAAGACTGATTGGTTTGTTTAAGGCAAAGCCAGCTCATGGGCTCTATGGCAAATCTGTCCTCTTCTACATTTCTGAAGCTGGCAACTCTGCATGCAATTTACTGTCCCCAGAGGGCCTAGCTTGTGAGGCTGAGGACAGATCATACTCAGAAACAGTTGTCTGAATGGCTCAGTGGTGACATCTAAAGTTTTCACCATGAAAGGGGTGTCAAAAGCGCACAGTGTAAACAATAAAGTTTGCTGAGTTGAACACCTCGTTAGTGGCAAAAGTTAGGACAGAAACAAGAGGGGTTTGTGCTGATGTAAATAACGGGATGAAACAGTGGTGGGAGGAAGCTCCTCTGCCTGCCCCTCTTGTAATAGTGACGGGCTGGGGAAGAGATGAGACAGAATCCTTTGGGGTCCAGGCAGTAAACTCAAAACCTTAGAAAACAGGGAACTTCTGATGGATGCCGCCACACATATTAGTCAACTTCAGAACTGAAATACTAAAATAATGATTGATATTTTTTTTTTTTTTTGTTACCAGGGATTGAACGTAGGGGTGCTTAACCACTGAGCCCCATTCCTAGCTCCTGCAACCAGCATGGCCAAACTCTTGGTTCCACAAACTCTCGGTTCCTGCAAGGGATGAATGGGGATTATAAAATAAAGATTCCAAGACACAGATCTTGAAGATGAAGCTGGGATCAGGTGGAGCCTGCTCTCTGATGGAGATCCAGGTCTAAAGAGTTGTGCCAGCAATCTTTATTTATATATGTTTCATTATCAGGTTAAAGACTATGTGGGCATTATTCTTTGTATTCAGGAAAGTTACAGAAACCAGGACATCTATGTGGCTTTTCCACAGTAGCAATCCACAGTTGTGAAGTGCAATGTTAGAAGCTTTGTGTAGCTCTTAAGAAAGTCCATTGTTTAAAGTTTAAAGGAGAAGCAGAGCTGGTGAAATATTGTGGTTGTCTAGCAATAGATTTGCTTCCTTCCCAGGAGCTGTGTGCCTGAGATCAAGATCAGAGCTGATGAACTCTTGCACAGAACCTCCACATGCAGGGCATTGCCACAGCAGCTAAGCATCCTGTGCCCTTGCACAGAAACATTCCCAGGCACTTGGCATGCCACAACCAAGAGGTCATCAGAGACCCCCAATCTCAGTCACTGCTGTCCCATCCTCTGTCTCTGCTCTCCACTCCCAGCTCCTTTTTGTAATTTATTTAGAGACAGGATCTTGCTGGGTTGCTTAGGGCTTCACTAGGTTGCTGACACTGGCTTTGAACTCATGATCCTACTATGTTAGCTTCCTGAGCTGCTGGTATTAAAGATGTGTGCCATCACACCCCGCTGAAATAATTTTTGGAAAAAATTTTAAAAAACTACTTAAAATATTTATCAGGTCATTCCCTATAACCATCTTTTCCAGTGCCATAATCATTTACAATTTATGAATGATTCTTTCTGACTGATTTTGTTTGGTCCCTTCAGCATCTCTGGGATGCAATCTCCCCTGTTTTGTAGAGAAAGGACCAAGCCTCAGAGACCCCACTGATATGTCAAGGCCCCTAAGGTCAACAGAATGATGAACCTAAGACTCTGCTCTCCTAACTGGGGCCTGGACTGTTCCTTCCATTCTGAATTCTGGGCCACTTCAGACAGTGGAGAGTCCATGCTACTCTCTCTGTGGCCAGGGCCTGTGCGGACTCCTTATGGTGGTGGATTCTCTATAAGTGTCTATCATAGTGCATCTCCATCTTGGCTGCAAGTAAGATCCCCCAGGCTCAAGCCTCACTCTCTGAGAGCTTCTGATTTAATTTATCTAAGATTCTGATTTAATTTGACATGAGTATCAATATAATTTAAAAAAAAAATCTCCCTGGGTGATTTTGGTGTGTATCCAAGCTGTAAAACCAATGGTTTATAGGAAAGGGAATAGGGATAGGGTACATAACTGTGGTGTGTGTGTGTGTGTGTGTGTATGTGAGAGAGAGAGAGAGAGAGAGAGCGAGAGAGAGAGAGAGAGAGAGAGAGAGAGAGAGAGAGAGAGAGAGAAACTGTGTCCATCAGACTCACTCGTAGGACTTGTAAATAATATTCTACATGAGTCTCACTCCCCTGGATGTATCAGAGATATGGTCTTTATTTTTTAGGGTGTGGAGAGGTTAAGTGGAAGAAATGTGGGATAGAGATTTTTATTTGGAAAGAAAATGTGTTTCTAGATGGTTCTGTTAACTGCCTATCTTCTGTACAACAAAAACTCAGATTGTGGGAATGGAATGTGTAAGCTCCGGCGGGCTCAGCGGTTCAACTGGCGGGACCAAATGTAAAATCGGCGGGTCTCAGCAGACACAGTTAGCAGCCAAATAAAATAGGACAGAAAAGTGGCCGAAGTAAGCTTTATTGGAATTTGGCTCTGGGGCAAAATTCCCAGACCCCCGGGGTGTAGGGACCCGGAGAAAATCGCACATGGCCCTAGCTGCTCAGGGTTTTTATAGACTAGGATGGGAGGGGGTCTTGTTGAATGACAGGTGGGTGTGAAGGGTCAGTGGAACTTTCCATCCACCTTGCTGTGAACTTTCTGGTCAACTTTGGCGGGCTGGTCTTTGTTCTAGCTGCTCAGCTTTGCCCCCTACAGTCGCCTAATTTCCAACGTAACAGAATGTAACCTTTTTGTCAATCAACAAATTGACTTCGTTGGCACCACCCCAGTTCTTGCAGCAGGTAGGGTTGTCTATCCTAAGAGCTCGGAAAGTGGGGGTGCAGAGGGAAGGTGTCCTTTGTCAGGGGCAGAATGAACCACAGAGTGAATTTATGCAGAGACTCAGCTTCAGGGACAAACCTCCAAAAAAGTAAAGAGAGGGTATTGTTTCTCTCAAGGCATTTTGGACACCCAAGCCTTTCAAAGCTCTTGTCTGGCTCAGTCATTCACACGAGATTATTGGTTTATGTTCAAAACGTGTCAGGCACTGCCTAGGCACAGAGAAATAGTTTTAACTTGTGATCTAGAAAACTCAACTATCTTTTAGAGAGAATGCTCCCGACACTTGAGGACTTGCAGCTGGCTGGCACAGTACCTCAGCATCTGCAGAGGCCAAGGTTGAAGATGGCTGGCTACAGTCAGATGAGCTAGCAATGGAGTTTGCTGCACAACACCAGACCCAGGGGATCCAGAAGTCGGGAATGTGAGATAATGGGACTTAACTGCAGTGCCAAGCTAAGAAAATATTTCTATGGTTCACTTGGCCAGTTTGACGGTTTAGCTCAGCATCAGGGAGATGAAGATTTAAATATGCAAAGAGTGCCCTCTACAGGGAAGATGTGATTATTGCATGTCACCAGCCAGGTAAAGAAAGAGGTGGGGCAGTGGCAGTGATTTCCCTGTCTCTGACAAACACCCCAGTGATATTAGAGCGCTCTCTCTCTCTCTCTCTCTCTCTCTCTCTCTCTCTCTCTCTCTCTCTCTTCTCTCTCTCTCTCCTCTCCCTCACTTTACCCACTTCTGTAAAAACATTACTCTTTTTGCTTTATGCAGACAACTCACCTGTCCTTTCAGTCAATCTCTGCTAGTGCTATGCACACCCTGGGTTCAGAGGCACGGAGTCCTGTCTGGCAGGTGCCCTGTCCAGTTGGGGAACTCAGACATGTGTACAGAAACCACTGGGTGTGTTGCTCCTTCAGTTCTCCCTTTGAAAAGCTTCTCTTTTCTTCCAGCTCCCTCTTCCTGCTCCAGCCTTCTGCCCTTCAGCCTAGACAAAGACAGAAGCCTTGACCAGCTCTCTGCTCAGCTCCTCCTCCCAGCCTCTGGTCTGGCCTTATCCCTTCTCATCATGGCTCTCACTTGCTGCAGAGCGCAGGTGGTGTGCTCACCTCTCCCTTAGTGGCTGGGTCCCCAACACCGAGGGTGACTGCTCCTTGTCTGTTCCTCTGTTAAGCGGTCATCTCACCAAGAACAGGAGGTGATTCTAAGAGATGGAGACTTTCTGTACCACTTAGTGTTGGAAGCACTTCTGTTTTAGTCTTTCTTCTTTTGCTAGAGGGCAGGGACCTTATTCCATTTAGCTTTGCATTTAGTTGCTTAGCATTTAGTGCAGAGTCTGCTGAAACTTGGTGTTTAATGAACACTCTGCAGATGTTTGTAGACAAAGCTGCTTATTGCAGCATTATGCATAATTTATTTAAAAATGAAAATGCCAAACACATTCACACATAGGTAAGTAAACAATGTTATTTCCATGGCATGGTCAGTTCTTATTCAATGAAATTATGTTTTGGGGAGTTTTTAAATTTCTGATGAAAGTTTTTCAAAAATATTATAGTGTATTTAGAAAAAGAAACTTTAAAATGTATTCTAATCTGTGCAAACGAGGCACAGATAGAGTATTGAAAGGAAATACTAAAACATGTTAATGATGAATCTGTAACTTCCTGTAAGACCTTTTTTTTACCTCTATAATGAGGATGTATTACTTCTTCAGTCAGAAAAATAGCTCTAACTAAGTTCCGCCAAATGATAATTTCACTTCCACCTTTTTTCCAAGGCCCTTAGCATCCCCTATGGTACAAAGGATAGAAAACAAATTGTGCCGTCTGGTAATTTAGACCAGGCGTGCTAGTTACCGTTTAGCTTCTTTTTCTCAGTCTCCTCTTTTTCCACAACCCATGTTGCAGCCATATTTAATTTCTGCTTCTCTTGAAAACAATTTTTACTAAGAACCTCATTAGTAGAAAATTTGGAAAATTCTAAAAAGTGTAAGGAAGACAAAAGTGGCCGTGAGGTAGCTCCTATCCATATTTATCAATTTCCTTTCTTCTTAAATATCAAAATTCACTTGTTTGCCTATTTATACTCACATATACTGTGTATATAACATATATCAACCATGTACAATGTGTACAGTACTGCACATTTCTTCTTTCATACAAAAAGATGTTTCCTGATGGCATTAAGATTTGTTAAAAAATGCAGAGTATTGCATACAAATCTATTTCCTTAAGCAAGCTCATTGATTCCCTGAGTTTAAATATATCTCTCTAGCCTACACGTCTCTTTGCTTAGCACCTTAATAGCAACTGCAAATTTGACTTGTGCTCATTGGTATTCCAAATGTAATATCCCTGAACCAGACTGTTTGTCCTCTTCTCTTCCAGCCTTGTAAGGTGAGTTCCTTCCTCCACTAAGTTACTTCTGATGGAAATTTGGAAGCCATATTTGACATCTTTACTTCCTATAGTGGGTCTTCCTCCAAAGAACATGCCCAAGTCGCAGTCCCTGGAAACTGTGAATGTGACCTTATTTGGAAACAGGGTCTTTGCTGAGATAACTATTCAAAGGGAAGCTTAAAAACATTCAGATGTTAATGAGTTTGAGTATTTGAAACTTCATGAGTTGGGCAGTAAGAGGTTCAGCTCCATGAGGGGGCCTGAGGGGACACCTCTGTGAGGTGTTCTTGGAAGCAAGACAGAAAACACACAAGTCCCTGTATTTGTTCTTCACTTTAGTGACAGCTGGCTTGTGGTCCATTCTGCCACTGCCCTGGTATCCCTGGTCCTCATTTTCATGGACTAGCTCAGTTCCTGACACTCTTGTCCTTAAGTACATCTTCTTTCTCTGGCCATGCTCTGGGTTTATGAGAGGTCACAACAGATGCAGCTGAAACTTGCCTGCAGGTCTCCAGGGTTGAAAGGAGGCTGAAGCTCCTGTGAGCCTGTGAACAAGAGCAGAGCAGATCCAGCCTGACACGGGAGGTTGTGGGCCTGGAGCAAGGGCTCTGGGATTGGTCACCCCTGGACTCGAAGTCTAGGTCTGTGACTCATGAGCACCAGGCCAAGAACAAGTCAGACCCCTTGTTGGTACGTTGGGAGTGGTTGCCCACCTCCTGGAGTTGTGAGAACTAAGAGAGAGATTAAGTGCCCAGGCAGTGCTCAGGAGAGCACAGCCACTTCTGCCATCCTGGACACCATCATTACCAGGACTGCATGCACACATGAAGCTTTGGAAATGGCCCCAGGCAGTTTTTTTGGCAGCAGGTCAGGCACAGACTCTTCTGGGTGTGCCAAGCCTTTGGACAATGTGCTTCGCCCAACCCAGCTGCCTCTGCAGCCAGGTTTTCCTGGCTGTGCCTGGCCTTGGCCTCTGGCCTCACCCTGAGGACTGGCGTGCTGCAGCTGGTCCCAGCCTGCACCTTCTTTCTGCTGGGTCCTGGGAGCCTGGTGGCAGTTGGAGGAAGTGGGTCTGAGCACAGTGAGGAGAGGGCGGGAACCCAGCCCTGCACTGTAAGAACTGCCTGCAGCAGGAGGACCCTTTGCGGTGGTTTTTGGTGGTACTGGGGCTAATGCCCAGCACCATGATGAACCAGAGGAGGGGCGGTGAATGAGCGCCCCCTCCCAGCAGGGGTCTGCAGGCAGCTCGTCCTTCCTCTTCACATTCCCTGGACCCATAAAACAGCAGTCCCCACCCGTAATGATTTCCTGTCCATCCTCTGCAAAGCATTAGAGAAACCCGTTTCCTTTTAATAGGCTATTCAGGGAAGATAAAATCAATAATTTCTAGGCAGACATTTTGTGGATGCAAATTTATACTGTTCAAATACTCCAAGCCGCTAAGCCCTCTCCTCTGAGAAATGGATTCTGTGGTTATGTTAGCTTTGGCAAAGTCAGACAGGGCCCCGCACTGTGATGTGGATACAACAAAAGAAACCCTCGTGATCATGGACACATTGCCAAGGCTTTCTGTAGGGTCTTGGTTACATGGAGCCGCTGGGGCCATTGCAGATGGATTCCATCATGTGATTTACAGATGGAATCTCTAGTTAAATTATTCTTGTTAAGACCCTGACACATTAAACCAGGACCTAATGTGGATGGCTTTAGGTTTACTAGCCACTTGACTAATGCGGCTGCAATAAAAATGCAAAATGTTTACAGGGTCTGGGATTGAGAGAGAATCTCAGCATGAGTTTTCCACCCAGGCTGCCCTTCAGTCCAGTCATGAGTTGCTTGGAGTAATGAAGTTCATCAGAGGCCAGACTTCCTTGACTGTCCACGAGCTTTCCTGTCTTTTCCACCTTGAGAGATGTTACTCTGAGGATGCTCCATCATTTCCTTCTCCTGAGAGATGGGCTATGCCTCAGGGAACACAGATCCAAGATGCCTGTGAGACAAGTCCTCCACCTTTGTGACTCCTGGCTCCCAGCAGAGTCCACCCCAGGCTGTGGCTCATTAGGCTGCTTCTCCTTTGGTCCCCTGTAGGAGTTACCTACTTCCTGGGACAAACTTCTCCCAAATGCAGCAGCTGGAGACAATGATGACTGAGTATCTCACAGTCCCCCACAGTGAGGAACACAGGAGAAGCTGAGCTCAAGGTTCCTGGATCTGGGTCTCTGCCTGCCAATTCCACTGGCTTGTTGGTGGTCTCATCACTCATTCATTTCCAAAAAGGCCCTGAAGTCTGCTAGAAAAGTAAACTATGATTGGAAAAGGCATTTGGAAGAGGAAGAAGAGGTGACCCATCATCAGCTGATAGTACTGCCCTCCTGATGAACTTGACACCATTTACATCCCCACATAATTGGAAGGCAGTGGGGTAAATGGAAATTAGCTGGAGTTTAGAGAAGTGCAGTCCTGTCTGGAGATGCCCAACTCCTCTATTTACCTTGTGAGGCTGGTCAAGTTTCTTAACATCTCTGAGCTTCAGTGCCCTGTCCATCAAGTGAGAGAAGTAACATTACCGATGGGGAATTCAACATGACATTCCTTGACAGGCCTTTGTTGCCCAACCTGCTCTGTGACAGGGGCTCCATGCTTTAGCTTTCTCATCCACCACCTCTCTTGGTCATGTGGTCTGGAAGAAATTTACTAATGATTGGGAAATTAAAGAAGCATCACAGAAATGTTTCCTATTAGTAGGCTAGCCAGGGAAGACTAAATCAATGCCTCCTGCCAAGAAGGTGCTTCTGGTGATGGTCCTCAGCACCACGTGGTTGTTTTTTTTTTTTTTTTTTTTTCAAACACCATGGACAGACCTCTGTGGATCAGGGCTGGGAGGTGTCTCATCCAGCCCATTCCACAGAGGTGATGACCAGGACACGAGGTGCCTCCCAGGGTGTGTGGGTGTCACAGGGTGGCAATGGAGGCCCTGCCATGACCAAGGGCCCTCTCCTAGTTTTGGCAGAACATCTCAGATGCTTGGCCTCTGCACGCAGATTTCTCAGTACCTAGCCCAAGAGCTGGGTTGGGGCTGAAGCTCTGGGTCAGTCTCTCCCTCTCGGTCACTCACTGACGTGTGTTTGGGTGACTCACTGGGCCTTTCTGGACAAAATTATCATCTGTGAAATAGTCATCCTGATTGCATTCCCCAAGTACCCACCTCAGCAAGGTTTTGTGAATTCCAAGAGAAATGAGGAAGGAGAGCACTCTGCCAAGTACAGTTGCTGTACGATTGCTGCTATTCCAGGGCCTGTTGCCTCCAAGGACAAAGCAGATTTCCAGCACACGGGGTCTGGGATGTGGGCACCAGACATTTCACATCCACTGGTTATGCAGAGTGGATGGTGTTTCTGGAACGCTTTTCAAACAGGCTTTACTGATCTGCTCACATCAGTTAGGCAGCTACTTGGTGAGTTGGAAGGGTGACATTGATACTCAGGTTAATGTTCACTGTATTATAAACTTAAGCATATTTAGCAATTACAGATATGATGTATTGGGTCTTTACAGTGGGGCTGATATGGTGCCAAGCACTCGACATAGATTATTTCATAACTGGGACTTTTGTTGAACAATTCTAGGTCCATGTGAATGTCATTTGGAATTTTGCAGTGCACGGCCTGCTTGAATGTTCATGGAAATTCTGCTCATGAAAACCCCATGAGATACATTTATATGAGCTTTTTGAGTAATCTTAGTTATTCTAACTGGTGTATAAAAATATGAGATTTGAAGATATTAAATAACATTTTCATAGCAATAAAGTTAATGGGTGGTAAAGTCAGAATTCTAAAGACTGTGTTTTCATCACTATACCATATGTTGTTTCATGAGTTCAGTGGAATTTGCAGTGTCTTCAGCTAAAGGTCGCTGGGAGCACACCTGTGGTTGAGTAAGTTTGCTTACTTGTTGCCATGAGAGACAACACACGCTGCTGTGAAGACTTCATTGTGGGGTTTGGGGGAAGGCTTCAGGAAGCAGAGCTTTGCTCAGAACAAGATGCTCTTGGGAAGAAGAGTCAGGCAGACTGAAGCAGTACCAGACATGGTGACCACAGCCATCCTGTCAGCCAGGAAAAGGGACACGTGGGGTTTGTGGCTTGGGCAATGTTCCTCACCTGTGTTCAGACCTGATGACCAGGGGTCTCCTGTGGTGACCCTCATGGTCACAGAGTGGACTTGTCTGATGGTCACATTTTGGAAAATTGTTCCTGCTTCCCAGAAGAAGGTGGAGGGTCAGCTGGAGTGACGGCCCATCTCCTTGAGCTTCGCATCTTCAGAATAAATACGTGGGCGGTGCTGGGTGCAGGCCAAGTGTGAAGCCAAGTTCTCCAAACAAAGGCAACTGTCTAGAGATGGAGGAGGTAGAACATGCAAGAACACCAGGTCTTTACTTGCTATGTGAATGGCCGCAGGTGGTAGCCTTGTGTGGCCTATTGCAACCAACACTGTCTTCTCCAGGTATTGTCTGGTCCCAATGGCAATTCCTGTGACAAGTGCCATTTCTTCTACTGACTGGTTCAAGTCGGCCTCCATGGGGGAGGACCAGGGTTTGAACGTCCCTTCCGTATAACGGGGTTGAGAGTGGGGATCTTTGAGAGTTGACAAGTCACAGTGGCTCTGCACTCATGAGTTGATTAATGCTATTATTTCCAGAGTGGGTTAATTATCTCTGGAGTGAGTTCTGAGAAAAGCATGCTGCTCGATGGACTTCCTCTGCCTTCTGCATGCTCACCAGCACATAATATTGCTGCCATGTTAGGACCCAGCACAAAGCCTGGGACCAGGTGCTGGAACCATTCTCTTGGACTTCCTAGCCTCTAGAATAGTGAGATAAACTTTTATTGTTTTTAATTTACCATGTCTCTGGTGTTTTGTTACAGCCTAAGAAAAGAGTCTAAGAGAAGATAGAATAACACTGTGGTAAAAACATGTATTTTTTTTCCCAAATTTGAGAGTCTTTATTAAGCCAGCTGACTGACTGTCCTACACAATTCCTCAAAAAATGGTTATTGGGAGAACAGCCTTGACTACAGGGTTGTAGGGTTCTTATACCAAAAATCACATTAATCATAAGTGTCTATTGCTATGATTTGAAGTTACAAACTAACAATGTGAGATCATCAACAGAGGGGGCAGTGGATCAAAATGATCCTTACCTAGGAGCAAACTAAAGAATGGTTAGTAACATCCCCACAATCTCCATTCACATGGCACATTGTTTAGGGCAATAGGGATCAAAAGAGAACAATTTTTCTTTACATAGGAATTATCATTCTGTATTGTTAAACATGTCACACTAAGTAACTGATGACAGAGACAGGGTGTTCCCATGGGAGAAGCTTATTTCCTACATAACATGGAGCCTTAGAACAAAATGGAGTCTGAAAAACAGGTATGTTGAGTCATGCAGATGTGGTGTCAAGTTCCGCCTGTAACTTAAGGGGCCTTTGCTGGATCAAAGAAATGAGTGGGAACCCTGCAGCAAGTTGGCTGTAGAGTGTCCAGAATCTAAGACATCCATGCGGGGTGGAGTGACAAGATGAGAACTCTGGCAAAGACATTCTAGTGATAGGTGAGGGTGCACATCAAGAAGACATCAGAAAACCATCAAGAAAGACAAAGAGGTGTGAGCCACCTGAACTGGGGGCTTCATCATTGCAGCAGGGGTGAGGATGAGATGGTGAGAAAATCAGCTCTCAGTTTCTTTTTAAAGAGTAGGTGACCAATAATCCAAGGGTTTAATTCATCTGTGGCTTCAAGATGGTTTGTCTCAGAGAAATGGAGGCAGGCAACCTTGAACCTTAAAATAACTGAAGCTAATGCTTCTGAATTGTGGTAGCCAGACAGGAATACATTTAGCTAGGACCACACTCTGAAATAGTGATCCAGTCTGCCCACTGTGCGGGTGGAATCCTGACTGCCTCTGTTGCGAATCACCTTGCTCTAAGATATGACGGTATCAAAGATTTTTTTTTTTAACTCAAAACTTTAGAAAGATTTCAGAAGACCCCATAGAATGAGTTAAACAATAGGCACATGACAGACTGGGAAGGGAGATGTTTGCAATGTTGGAAAACTTTGCATATCAGAGGCATTGATATCCAGAATATGAAAGAACTCTAGACAAACTAGTAAGAAACATGGGAACCTCTTGAAAATTGCATAATTCAAAGAAAATGAGACAATTCATAGGAGAGGTAGGAACTGGTTGCAGGCCTGGGAAGATGTCTTACATCATCAGTGGTTAGTTCATGGTGGATTGAATTGACAAGATAGGTCTCGACATTCCTCAGTTGGATGAAAATGGTGAGTTATGCCATGAAGAGTGGATGGGGATGCAAGAAAGGAACAAGCATCTGATGCAGCCTGTGGAGTTGCTTGGCTCCAAGACTCACAGATACTGGGTACCAAGTACTTTAAGATCCCAAACCCACCCCTGGGCATTTACTGCAGAGAAGCTTGCAGGCATGTGGGGGATCCACGTGAGGGTGTGTGTGGAAGCTGGGGAGCCCTGGCTGTCTGTCTCCAGTGGGTGGAGTGGGGGAGACTCAGCTCTGTGGAATACCATGTGGCCTCTTGGGGTGGTGGAATCACTGCCTACAGTCACCTGGGTCATAAAACACAGGACTTGGTAAGGGATAAGAGCAGCCCAAGTTACAAGCACAATATTCATGTCAACTGAGCACACTTATACACCTAAAGTGCATTTTCACAATGACACATGCATGTTCAAGAGGCTCTATCAAAGCCATTTCATGCAGGTGCAGAAGAGAGGGGAGACCATGAGGTCAGAGATGGGACTGAAACAGAATTACATACCTCCGGCGGAGGCCCCTCTTTCTCCAGTGGGAGATGGCAGGAGGTGGTCCCTGGGAATGAGCACTGGGGGAAAATGGCCGCATCCACTTGCTCTGCTGTTACTTTTAGTACAAGTGCATATTTCACAAGCAGCATCAATGGGTGTAAGTTTGTAGAATAACACTTGACCTAATTCATAATTGTGCTCCAGCAGGTTGGCCCAGGGCCTCGGGGGACCAGGTTTCTCATCCTGGTGGTCTTGGTTCTGCCACCTTGCACTTGTTCAGGTCTGAGTGTGGGGTGCTTGCAGTGAGCTCTGACTGAGGTTTGAAATTGCTCAGGGCTCCATCTTTCTTTATCACTCAGTTCTGAAGGAAGCTTGCTCTTCCAAAGGGCCCTGCAGTAGGTCTGCAGTGGGTTTGTGGCACATGGCAGGAGAGGTCTGTTCTGCTCAGCATGTGGAGCATCCCAGTTGACAGTGACCCCTCATGCTGAGGAAGGGTGAGCTCCTAATTTTCCTGGGAAGACTGCCTGCTAAAGGTATCTGAAGGAATAGATTCCTAATTGTGCACATTTTTCTTAGACTCTAATTTCCTGTAGTGATTCTAAAATACTGTTTCTTGTTGTCCTGCTTTGAGATTTTACTCTTTAACATGTTTTACTCACACCCTTAAGTTATTCCTGTCCATTCTACCTCTTGTAGATAATGTACAATGTCCCTGTCTCCTAGGGCCTCAGCTACCTGCAGAGCAAGGAATGGGTGGAGGTTTGCTGGACTGCTGAAGATCTGATTCTTAATTCATTCCACCAGTCTTTGAGCACTGTCCTCAGTAAGGAGAGTTCAGTGGGAAGAGCATTAATTTGCTTATTAATTAAGAGAGCCATTTGCTTATTAATTAATTTGGTAAACAGCCTGTGAAGGACCTGGGTGAGAGTCAGGGGTGACACGGTCACCCTGCCACTCCCTGGCAGACCCTGGATAGACACCAGCTGTTACCATTTGGACGTTCATATTTTGCTTTCCCTAACATGACTAAATCTGCCCCATCTGTGAGGTGACACATTTCTTAACAAAATACAGAAAATACAATACCTGAGTCATTTTTCTCACCCACTCTGCTGGTGTGTTTATTTCCATGACTGTCTTTCTCAGCTCCTGGGGAAAGGCCTATCATTCCCGTGGGAGGTGGTGATTTGTTCCTGACTCAAGAAATAGCATCACTCCTTGGTCCCCTCAAATTGCCAAATACATCAAACTTTAGTAACTCTACCTCTAGGAAGAACATCTTAGTTGTGCAAAAGAGTCCCCTGCCACTGACCTTCTTTGTCTCTCCAGCCCCCAGCCTGTGATTCTGACTTGAAATGAAAGGTGATTGACAGGTGCTCAGGACTGCTTCAAGGCTCTACCATAGAGTTCATCTCCAGGGGTCCATGGTGTCCCTGAGGTCGATGTTGGTACCATAACTACTGAGGAAAAACAGCTGCTGTTCTCAGTGGAGGAGAGGAGTGCAATCCCTCATATCCAGAGCCCACTGGTTATGGAATATTTGCTATGAATAATAAATGTGCATTGACACATCAGTGTTACTCCAAACCCATAGTTCACATTGGAGTGTATTCTTGGTGTTGTGCACTCTATGGGTTTGGACAAGCATATAATGATTGGTATCCCTCATTGTAGCATCATAGAGTAGCTTTGCTGCCCTTAAAGTCCTCTGTGCTGTTCATCCCTCACCCAACCCTGTCAGGAATCCCAGGAAATCCTGATCTTTTTCCTATTTCCATAGGTTTGTCTTTTTCAGACTCTCATTTAGTTAGAGTCGTATGGTTTGTAACCTTTTCATACTGGCTTCCTTCACTTAAGATACCTCCTATTTTTTTGTGGCTTGGTAGATCAATTCCTTTGAGCACTGAATAATATTCTGTGGTCTGGAAGCACCACCGTGTGCTGTTCTCTTCACCTTCTACAGGACGTTTCAGTTGCCTCCAGGTGTTGGCAATTATGAGTAAAGCTGCTGTAAACACCATGTGCAGGGTTTTGTTTGGACATATTTCCAGCTCCTTTGGGGAACTGCCAAGGAGAGTGATTGTTGGATCCTATGGTTTAGTTTTTGTTAGAAAATCTCCAAACTGTCTTCCACAGTGGCTGTACCATTTTGCATTCCCATGAGCAATGAATGAGAGTTCCTGTGGCTCCACATCTCCATCAGCATTTGATGGTGTTAGTGGTCTGGATTTTGGCCATTCTAATGGGCATGTAGTGAAATCTTGTTATGGTCTCATTTGCATTTGCTTGATAGTATATAATGTGGAGACTCTTTTCACATGTGCTATGATGTTTGCATCTTCCCAAAATTCAAATGTCAAAACCTATTCAGCATTGAGATAGGGTTAGGAGGTTGGGCCTTTGAAAGGTGATTCGATCATGAGGGCACCTGGATGGTATCAGTGATCTTATAAAATAGCCAAAAGGAAGCTTGTTTGCTTCCTTCCACCATGAAGGCGCAGCAAGAAGACACCATGATGAACCAGAAAGCAGGTCCTCACCAGAACACCTTCAGCTTGGATTTAACAACCTCCAGAACTGTGAGAAGTAAATTTCTTTTGTTTGTAATAAGTCAACCAGTCTACAGCAGCACCAACAAACCATGATAATGTTTACTTGTCATTTGGATATTTTTTCTTGGTGAAGTGACTTATAATATTTTTTTAAATTTTGTTCATTTTCCTTACTAAATTTGCAAGCTTCATTATATGCAAGGTATACAGAATGTCTGAAGGAAGCTGATTTATATTCTTTGCTGACCTGAGCAGCCTCTTTGGGTCTCCATTGTTGACCTCCCACTCCAAGTGGAGCTTCACCAACCCTACAGGCTGAGCCTCACCCCTAGCACCAGCCCTGTGTTGGTAATACAGAACACCCTGAAGCAGGAAACAAGGACTTCCAGGCATGCCTTCCAGGACTCCCAGACACAGACATGATGCTAATGGCCTGCTTCTTTGTTCAGACTGCTGTGAACTCCAGTTTGCAGTTTCTCAGCACATGGGGAGATGGACTTGTGCAGAGGTGTGTCCTGCTGGTAGGCAGTGTGACTGTAGTGACCTGTACCAAGATTAAGGAACACTACAGAAAACCCAGAAGAGAAAATCCACAGGCAGGTAGCTGGCCCATCAATTCTATAGGAAATCCATGGTGATTGTTCTTAGCAAAGATTCTAAAGCTTTATGTGTTTCCTAGTAAACCCCTCCCTGCTTCCTGAGAAAAGGCTTTGGACTTTATCCAACTTATAAAACTTGCTGACTATGCAAGAAATTAGTAATACATGCAGGTTGGCTGCCTTGTCCTTTGTACAGGTTGCTTGCAGCCATTTGGTGCTGTTGGAAGATGAGCCTGCAATGCAGGGGGAGACCCTCTGCAACCACACGGGGGGCCTGCAGCAGCCAACAATTCACTGCTGGCTCCATGTGCTCCTGTGCAGTGCTGTGCAAGCTCAGGAGCCAGGGCTTCCAGGGCAAGAAGGTGATCCTGAGCAGGCAGCAGGTGAGGTGGTGTCAGTGTCACAGTCCCCCTGACTGGGGCACCTGCCTCTGTCTCTACCCTTTCATGTATTGCAGGCCTGACGTTCCTAACACATGCTTCCCAATGTGACTTTGGCTCCCAGGTTTCTGGAGCCCACCTTTGTTTCTTGATTGTGTGTCTCTCTGCACTTAGGTGGTCCTTGACAAAGAGATGTCATCACAGGACTGCCACTGAAAACTCACAGATGACCTTGTCAGGGAGTACATTCCAGTAGGACTGGGCCTAAGCCACAGCTGTGCTCCACTCTGCTCTCTCTGAATCTGAGGACCTCAGCTTCCTCCCAGAGCTTCCCCATCTAGTGGCAGGCCTGATACACTTCCTCTTGCTGTCCCTGTCTTGCTTCCCTCTCTTCAGCATACTGATAAGTGATTGAAAGCCCACATCTTACCAGGAGCTTAAGACTAAGCCGAGGTGTCCATACTTGGATGGAACCTTCATTGACTACCACAGAGTGAGTGATTGTATCTTTCCCAGTTGTGAGGTCCTTAGTGGCTGCCATCTCATTGATCCATTATCTCAGTCCACACACCTATACACTGACCCAGTCTCTACTCTTCAGGTGCTGCTGGGGCACAGGCAGATAAAATGGATGTTCTTGCCAGCCCATGGTGAGAGACTGCCAGCCACACAGAAGTGAGATAACGTTGCCTAATGATAAGTGCTATTAAAAATAAAGCAGGAGACAGTGTGATAGAGGGCCCACCCAAGGACTTCTCAGAAGAGGTAGCATTTTATCTGGGACTTGAAAACATAAGGACACTTCATGGGATGTCCTGGGGGCAGAGAAGGCAAGTGCAAAGTTCCTGCAGTTGGCACGAACCTGTCGAACCTGTCGTGTCTGAGGACAGGAATCAATTCCAGTGTGTGTGTGGCTGCAGGGTAGCAAGGAGAGGCTCAGGGGTATGTAGTGAGGTCAGATGGGGAGGGGACAGATGATGGAGCCCTTTGTATGCCAAGGTCAGGACTTTAGAGGGCTTAAAACAGAGAACCAATGGACCCCACTGTGTTTATGAAAGCTGGTCTGTTTGCTGGGTGAAAACTGGACTGTGTGAGACCACAGTGGAAGGGGAGGCACCAGTTTGGAGAGTGTGGGGCACGTGGTCCAGGCAGAGGATGCTGGTGGCTTGGCAGAGAGAAGGGGATGCCTTCCTGAGCACCTTTCAGAGGCCAAAGTAGTAGTGGCAGGTTAGATGAAGAGAACAGGGGCACGGGAAGCAGGGATGACTCCTGGGGTGGAGCTTACTGGGTCAAGGAGAATCAGTGTTGAGTTTGGCCATGGTGGTGGACATCTGTCATTCTTGCTAGCCATTTGGCACTACTGAACATCCTTGCTCGGTTGGATAATGTCCCCTACTTTGGAAGTTCACATAGCCAAAGATAGAGTCAGAATCTTGCTTCTCCAGTAACCCTATGCTTGGGGCATGGTTTATGACCTCAGCTCCCTCGGGCATGCTTGTGAAGCTCTGAGCTGCCCTTCATCTGGCTGCACAGACAGGAGTCCATCCAGACTTCAGAGTCAGCTGGGGCAGTGCTTCCAGGCACAGCCTCTGAGCCCAGGGCCAGTGGCTGAGCTCTGCATCTGTACCCAGGGATGGTAGTAGCTCATCTGCCTGGAGCAGTCCCACAGTGTGATCTGGGCATAGTCCCTGACTTTTAGCCTGATTTAGTCTGAATATCTTGTCCTCCTGGGAAACTAGCATGTTACTCACACCCTTCATCTACCTATCTGCCTAAGTTTACAAAACTTGATTTCTTATTTTCAGTGAGATCCTTGAATAGTTCTGTTTGTTGCATTTGAGAAACTAGTTAGACATGTAAGGGGGAATCTCAGGTTAGCAATGGAAATATGACCTGTTTCATGGAGGGGTCATGGCTATGGCTATATATTGGAGATATGTTGATGTAGAGAGGGCCTCCGAGTCAGATGAGAGCACCACAGGGTCACTCATGCAGAAGAGGACCATCCATGGGACACCATGCAAGGAGCTCAAGCAGAAAAGCTGGAGGCAACAGGAGGCAGCAGCAGCTCCCTCATCTGTCAAGAGAGGAGGGAATTCACATGGAAGCCAAGACAGACTGTTTCAGACAGGCAGAGATTAGAGGGGTGTTTCCACAAGCCAAGGAATGCTAGGAACCAGCAGAAGCTTGAAGATGGGTAAAGATCCTTACCTGAAGTTTCAGAGGGAGAAGAGGCCTGCCCAAACCTTGATTTTGGACTTCCAGCCTCCAGAAGTGAGAAAGAATGAACTGCTATTACATGAAGCTGCTCAATTTGTGGTACAGTGCCTTGTGTATGTGGCCAGAGAAACCAAAGGCAGAGTTTGGTCCTGGGAAGTATGAGGCTGCTATAACAATATCCCCAAATGTGGAAGTAGCTTTGAAATTGGGCAGTGGGTGGGTTCAGGAAGAAGGGACTTTCAGGTAACCTAGATTGCTTTGGAGAGATTGTTGGCAGGAATACCCACCTGAAGGGCAATTCATGAGTTATCTAAGAAAGAAGAGAGAGAGGTTCGAGAAACACCTATATTTGTGCTCTAAAATAACAGAGGAAGCCTCTGTGAATAATAAAAGGAATGTTACCAGAAATAACAATATTAAAGGTGCTTCTGGCAAGATCTCAGGAGGAACATGTTATGGGACATGGGAAGAAAGGTGACTCTTTTAAATTGGCAGAGAATTTATCTGAATTATGTTCTATCATTGGTGGAAAATTGGACTTGTCACCAATGAACTTGAGTATTTAGCTGAGGGGATTTACAAGCACTAGGCTGTAGATATTCTATTGGTCTGTTCTCTAGAGAACCCTGATGGATGAGAATTAAAGGAGATTAAATGAGACAGTGCATACAAAACTCTCAGCAGGGTTTCTGTGTAGACTAACAGCATAACTCTGGATAAAGTCAAGATTAAGGATGAGGCCTCCACATTACCAGAAAGCCTATGGACAGACTGAACTGTGCCTTGCACTCTCAGAAACAAAGCAAAAATAAGACACAGCAAGAGTGCAAGACGAAATACCTCCTGTCCTCCTGCTGGTCAGTAGTGGAAAGGGTGCTGGGTCTGGAGGTGGTCTGGAGGGGACAGCACTGGGATGTTGCTTCATTACTTGATGCTTCTCAGATAACACAGAAGGCTTTAGGGTTAAAGAAAAGTTTTCATAGATTAGGCTCCTTTCCCCCCTTTTAATTGTTTTGTTATTTATTTATTTACTTATTTATTTTGGTGCCATGGATTGAACTCAGGGGTACTCGACCACTGAGCCATGTCCCCAGTCCTATTTTGTATTTCATTTAGACATAGGGTCTCACTGAGTTGCTTAGTGTCTTGCCATTGCTGAGGCTGTCTTTAAATTTGCCATCCTCCTATCTCAGCCTTCCAAGCTGCTGGGATTACAGGCGTATAACACCCACCTGGCTAGTTTTGTTACTTTATTTTATTTATTTATTTTTTAACATATGTGAGAAGTCTTTTTTTAAAATAAATTATTTACTTTTATTTAGAAGTCTTTTTATTTTAATGTAGTATTGGACTAAATATTTCATACCTTGCAGTATTGATGAAATATAGGTACTAAGACAGACTCAGGGAGAACTGCTGTCAGGAATGTGTTTGGTGTCCTGTGAAATTCTAGCCAGTGCAGGAACCTTAGTAACAGATGCAAGAATTAGAGCATTTTAAAAGGTAGAGATGAAAGTATTTATGCAGATGATATAATTTTTCTCCCAGGTCTAATGTAACCCCACTCAAATACCAAAGGAAGTTTGCTAAGAGTTTAAAAAGCTAACATGTTATTCTCAAAGTCATCTAAAGGACTACACAGATAAGAATATGGAATTAGTGTTGGTGTTTGTGTGTGTGTGTGTGTGTGTGTGTGTGTGTGTGTGTGTGACTTATCAGATATCAAAGTGTATTATAAAATGGCAGTAAATTCAAATAATGTTAGACTGGTAAAATGATAGGTAGATATAGCTTAAATAAAATAAGCTCAAGAAAAGGATCTTACTGCATCACATCAGGTATAACATAAAGGTAGAATTACTCATCAGAGGAGTAAAGAAAGTTCCATTCATTTCCACTGACATTTTTGAGCAACAACTTTGTGTCTGATCCTGTGTTAAGTTAGGAGATACAACCATGAGCATGGTAAATATGATAAACCCTATGATCTCAGCAAGCTTAAGATCTATACAGGAGACAGACAAGTAGAGATACACTCAGAACCTCAGAGCCTCTGAGTCATGGAAGTGGTAGAATGGAGGAATTACTGAGAATGCTCCCTGGGAATCTTGACCCAAGCTCAGGGTTACGGGCTTTCCTTGTGGAAGTGACATGGTATCTATCCTGCCTCCAGAAGGGCAGAGGAGGTAGTCAGGTGAGGATTCAAGGTATTCCAGAAGGAGCAAGAAATAGTTGTCCAGGACCAGGGTCCAGGGAGGGCATGGCAGAACTGGGAACCATATTAGTCCAATCTGACCCAAGCTGGGGAGAGGACAGAGTGTAGAAGGAAGAGTGGGAGACTTAAGAAGAGACCACTAAAGTCATCATTCTTGTTATTTGCTAAGAAGATATTTAAGAGAAGCTGGAGACCCATGGGATGTAGTAAGATGCCCTGGGAGATGGCACTGTGACTTGTAGGATTCAGACTCAGGTCACAGTAGGGAAGCCTGTGTTTACAGAGGTAGGAAGAAGGAGGTGGTGAATTAACTTGGGCACAAACATGTAGCTGATAATTGTGACTGCTATTCCATGATTGTGGTTGGTCACCTAATTGAGAGAATTTATTGATGTATTACCTTAGGACAAACATAAAATGAGATTTCTGATGGATTAGAAAACAAAATGAAACTTAGCAAACTTAGAAAGAAAATACAAGACCATACAGCAAAACTCTTATTAATAACTTATTTTTGGAAGATCACCTATGAAGTGACCTTTGTATTTTCCCTTATGTAGTTGCCAGATTTTCTTGCAAACTTGTAGCACTTACACCTTTAGAGAAAAGCTAAGAAATGAACAATGTTGCTTGTAGTTTCTGATTAATATCAATGTAACCAGTGGGCATCTACAAAGATACATGGGCTGAGCTTCCCACAGTGAGCTACAGGTCTGGCTTCTCAGGAGACAGTGCCATGCATACATTCTGGAAGTTCACATCAAGTGGGGGGTGCGCTGGGCAGCAGTGCAAAACCTCACAAGTCCCTGCCTGTCTTCTGGGGCTTACATCCCAGATCAGAGGCACAACCTAGTAGTGGAATGGAAAAATGGGTTGAGCTGGTGTGACCATAGAATATGCAAACTTCAGTCTCAGAGCTGGCAGAGGACTCAGTTGATCGCATTTACAAATGAGGAAATGAAGGCTTAACTGGAGGGACTTCTTACCCACCTACTTAGATGCTACAAGGGCAGGGCCAGAGTTCAGATCTCTTACTTCCTGGCTCAACATTCTTGCAATGTAATCATTTGTCTCCCAGAATCAAGTCTTAGCATTTACTAAGCCAGAAAAGAGTATTTGCAGAGCGAGGTTTGGGAAAGATCCATATAGTTCTGTCTTTGTAACAAATGATCATAAAATAATATGTCTTTAATGCTGGATGATTTTTATTCAGTCAACAAGCAATTCTAATCAGGTTCCTGCTATTGTGCATGGTTCTTTATTGAAACTAGGGCTGTGATCAAACAGATAGCTCCTGCTATTTTTTTGAATTTACATTCTTTGGGGAGAGAGAGATACTAAAAAGCCAACTTCAGTGGATTCTTGTTTTCTGGGGTAGTAGTGTTCTCTAAAGTCATCTGGAACACTGAATTCACAAATACTGAACAGCGGCTCATAGAGGAATTACTGACTTATGATTCTGTGAACCTCTCTGGTGATGATGTTTTTGTCAATCAATCACTACATAACCTTGTTTGGTGTGTGTCTATGTGTAAAGACACCTTATTCAACATACTCTCTTTTTTTTTCTGTAAGGGCTTTTTTTATTAAAAATCATAAATTTACATAGGGCAATGTTCTTTGATTTATTCTGTTATATTTTTCCCTTCCTCCCACCCCTCCCACCCCTCTTTTTCCTCTATATAGTCCTTCCTTCCTCCATTCTTACCACCCTCCTTATCCCTAACCCTAAACCTAACCCTAACAGTAATGCTAACCCCTCCCACCCCCCATTATATGTCCTCATCTGCTTATCAGTGAGATCATTCATCCTTTAGTTTTTTGAGTTTGGCTTATCTCACTTAGCATGATATTCTCCAACTGCATCCATTTGCCTGCAAATGCCATAATTTTATCATTATTCATGGCAGAGTAATATTTTATTGTATATATGTGCCACAGTTTCTTTATCCATTCATCAACTGAAGGGCATCTAGGTTGATTCCACAATCTGGCTATGGTGAATTGAGCAGCTATGAACATTGATGTGGCTGTATCTCTGTAGTATGCTGATTTTACGTCCTTTGGGTATAGGCCAAGGAGTGGGATAGCTGGGTCAAATGGTGATTCCATTTGTTTATGGGTTTTGACAAAAAGAAAACCTTGTTTTCTCTCCCGGAGACTTTGCATTGCTCTTTCCCTGAGAATTTCATGTAGAAAAGGTGACATCCTTCTTTCTGAATTGCTTAAAAGCCACCTCTCTGTCCTGGCTATAGGTTTGACTGACAGTTGAGTGTAGTATGGTGAAGACCAGGGAGGAAAGGACTTGGAATAAGAATGCTGAGCCCACTGGCTTTGACAAGACCGGGTGTAGGGGAAAATAGGAGATGATGTTGGGGTTCTGGGAGTTGAGGTTCTCCTCATCTTGAGGATGGGGGTTAAGGGGCTCAGTGAGTCCAGGTTGCAGAGGTCAGGAGGAACAGGACAATATTGCCAGCTGGACCATGTAATGGAAGAGAAAGACCAGGTAACACGGAATGAAAAGGAAATACTACAAAATAAATACCAGCTTACATTCATTTAGAAGCCTTTAGTCACACCATCCAAAAGGTTCTTGCTTGTCCTGTGAAACTGCCTGGGATGGCTGACGCTTTCTCTCCATGTACTGGGAATCAACTGGGCTCGGGACTCAGAGAGACTTGGGTGCAAATCCTGGCTCTGCCTGCTCACAGCTATGTGACTTTAGACACAGTAACTAATGCTATTTATAACCCAGTCTTCATCTTCAGTTCCTTAGGGATGGCAGAAGGATTGGAATTTTGTAGCCTGGTCTTCAGTAACTATCAGTACTGTCACCATTTCCCCCATCCTGTTGGTTCGGTGATAAGTCTTTTTCATTGGTCATGTCAATATGTGATGCTTATTTTCATTGAATGCGAACAGTGGGAAGTTGAAAGGGAAGAAATGAGTTGGGACATTCATCGATAGAAATATCCAAATCTACTATCTTCTTTCTCTGGGAGGAGCTCGTAGCACTTGAAAACATTAGTAAGAAATCAGCAACACAACTTAGGCTTGAGAATAAATAAGGCAATTGTTATTCTTCTTATGATGTTGTCTTAACCCAGTTGGGTGACTCTAACAAAATACTGTATATTTAGTAACTTGTAAAACAACAGAAATTTATTTCACAAAGTTCTTGGTGGCTGAGATGTCTGAGATCAAGATCTGACAGATTCAGTGATTTTTTTCTATTATTTAAACAAATGGGATACATGTTATTCCTCTATTTGTACATGGAGTCAAGGCATACCATTTGTGTAATCATAAATTTACATAGGGCAATGTTGTTTGATTCATTCTGTTATTTTTTCCCTTCCTCCCCACACCTCCCACCCCTCTTTTCCCTCTATACAGTCCTTCCTTCCTCCATTCTTACCACCCTCCTTATCCCTAACCCTAAGCTAACCCTAAACCTAACGCTAACCCCTCCCACCCCCCATTATATGTCCTCATCCGCTTGCCAGCGAGATCATTCGTCCTTTAGTTTTTTGAGATTGGCTTATCTCACTTAGCATGATATTCTCCAATTTCATCCATTTGCCTGCAAATGCCATAATTTTATCATTATTCATGGTGGAGTAATATTCCATTGTATACATATGCCACAGTTTCTTTATCCATTCATCAACTGAAGGGCATCTAGGTTGGTTCCACAATCTGGCTATGGTGAATTGAGCAGCTATGAACATTGATGTGCCTGTATCTCTGTAGTAATGCTGATTTTACGTCCTTTGGGTATAGGCCAAGGAGTGGGATAGCTGGTCAAATGGTGGTTCCATTCCAAGCTTTCTGAGGAATCTCCATACTGCTTTCCAGAGTGGCTGCACTAATTTGCAACCCCACCAGCAATGTGTGAGTGTACTTTTTTCCCCACATCCTCTCCAACACCTATTGTTGCTTCTGTTCTTGATAATCGCCATTCTAATTGGGGTGAGATGAAATCTTAGGGTAGTTTTGATTTGCATTTCTCTTATTACTAGAGATGTTGAACATTTTTTCATATATCTGTTGATTGCTTGTACATCTTCTTCTATGAAGTGTCTGTTCATTTCCTTAGCCCATTTGTTAATTGGATTATTTGTATTCTTGGTGTAGAGTTTTTTGAGTTCTTTATATATTCTGGAAATTAGCACTCTATCTGAAGTATGAGTGGCAAAGATATTCTCCCACTCTGTAGGCTCTCTATTCACATTATTGTTAGTTTCCTTTGCTGAGAGAAAGCTTTTTAGTTTGAATTTATCCCAGTTGTTGATTCTTGCTTTATATCTTGTGCTATGGGAGTCCTGTTAAGGAAGTCTGATCCTAAGCCAACAAGTTGAAGGTTTGGACCTACTTTTTCTTCTATAAGATGCAGGGTCTCTGGTCTGATTCCGAGGTCCTTGATCCATTTTGAGTTGAGTTTTGTGCAGGGTGAGAGGTAGGGGTCTATTTTCATTCCGTTGCATATAGTTTTCCAGTTTTCCCAGCACCATTTGTTGAAGAGGCTATCTTTTCTCCATTGATATTTTTGGCACCTTTCTCTAGTATGAGAAAATTGTATTTATTTGGGTTTGTGTCCATGTCCTCCATTCTGTACCATTGATCTACCTGTCTATTTTGGTACCAATACCATGCTGTTTTTGTTACTATTGTTTGTAATAGAGTTGGAGATCTGTTATTGCGATACCCCCTGCTTTGCTCTTTCTACTGAGGATTGATTTAGCTATTCTGGGTTTTTTATTCTTCCAGATGAATTTCATAATTGCTTGCTCTATTTCTGTAAGGTACATCATTGGGATTTTAATTGGAATTGCATTGAATCTGTATAGCACTTTTGGTAGTGTGGCCATTTTGACAACATTAATTCTGCCTATCCAAGAACATGGGAGATATTTCCATCTTCTAAGGTTTTCATTAATTTATAATTTATTTCTTTAGTGTTCTGTAGTTCTCATCGTAGAGGTCTTTCACCTCTTTTGTGAGATTGATTCCCAAGTATTTTATTTTTCGATGCTATTGTGAATGGGGTAGTTTTCCTAATTTCTCTTTCTGAAGATTCATCACTTATGGATAAAAATGCATTGGATTTATGAGCATTGATCTTGTAACCTGCTACTTTACTGAATTCACTTATAAGTTCTAAGAGTTTTCTGGTGGAATTTGCAGGTTCCTCTAAATATATAATCATGTCACAGGTGAATAGGGATAGTTTGAGTTCTTCTTATCCAATTCGTATCCCTTTAATTTCTTTGGGTTGTCTAATTGCTCTGGCAAGAGTCTCAAGGACAATGTTGAATAGAAGTGGTGAAAGAGGGCATCCCTGCCTTGTTCCAGTTTTTAGGGGGAATGCTTTCAGTTTTTCAACATTTAGAATGATATTGGCCATGGGCTTAGCATAGATGGCCTTTACAATGTTAAGGAATGTTCCCACTACCCCAATTTTTTCTAGTGTTTTGAGCATGAAAGGATGCTGTATTTTATCAAATGATTTTTCTGCATCTATTGAAATAATCATGTGATTCTTAACTTTTAGTCTGTTGATATGGTGAATGACATTTATTGATTTCCAGATGTTGAACCAACCTTGCATCCCTGGGATAAAACAAACTTGATCATGATGCACTATCTTTTTAATATATTTTTGTATGTGATTTGCTAAAATTTTGTTGAGAATTTTTGCGTTGATGTTCATTAAGGATATTGGTCTGGAATTTTCTTTCCTCAATGTGTCTCTGTCTGGTTTAGGTATCAGAGTGATATTGGCTTCATAGAATGAGGTTGGGAGGGTTCCCTCCTCTTCTATTTTATGGAATACTTTGAGGAGTATTGGAATGAGCTCTTCTTTAAAGATTTTGTAGAACTCGGCTGAGAATCCATCTGGTCCCGGACTTTTCTTTGTTTGGTAGGCGTTTGATGACCTCTTCTATTTAATTGCTTGAAATTGATTTATTTATGTTGTGTATGTCCTCCTCGTTCAGTTTAGGTAATTTATATGTCTCTGGAAACTTGTTGATGTCTTCGAGGTTTTCTGTTTTGTTGGAGTATATATTTTCAAAATAGCTTCTAATTATGTTTTGTATTTCACTCGTGTCTGTTGTGATAGTTCCTTGTTCATTCTGAATTTTAGTAATTTGAGTTCTCTCCCTTTTTCTCTTTGTTAATGTGGCTATGGGTTTATCAATTTTGTTTATTTTTTCAAAGAATCAACTATTTATTTTGCTAATTTTTCCGATTGTTTCTTTTGTTTCAATTTCATTGATTTCGGCTCTGATGTTAACTCTTTCCTGTCTTCTACTACTTTTGGTGTTGGTCTGCTCTTCTTTTTCTAGGGCTTTGAGCTGTAGTGTTAAGTCGTTTATTTGTTGATTTCTACTTCTTTTGTTGAATGTGCCCCATGAAATAAATCTTACTCTAAGTACTGCTTTAGTGTCCCAGAGATATTGATATGATGTGTCTTTGTTCTCGTTTAGTACTAAGAATTTTTTTATTTCCCTCCTAATGTCTTCTGTTATCCATTCATCATATAATAGTGTATTATTTAATCTCCAGGTATTGGAGAAGTTTCTGTTTTTTATTCTGCCATTTATTTCTAATTTCAATCCATTATGATCTGATAGAGTACAAGGTAGTATCTCTATCCTCTTGTATTTGCTAACACTAGCTTTGTGGCATAAAACATGGTCTATTTTAGAGAAGGATCCATGTGCTGCTGAGAAGAAAGTATATTTGTTCTTTGTTGGATGGTATATTGTATATAAGTCGGTTAAGTCTAAATTGTTGATTGTGTTATTGAGATCTATGGTTTCTTTATTCAATTTTTGTTTGGAAGATCTATCCAGCGGTGAGAGAGGTGTGTTAAAATTGCCTAGTATTATTGTCTTGTGGTCTATTTGATTTCTGGAATTGAGAAGGATTTGTTTGACGTACATGGATGAGCCGACGTTCGGGGCATAGATATTTATGATTGTTATATCTTGCTGATTTATGCTTCCCTTAAGCAGTATGAAATGTCCTTCTTTATCCCTTCTGACTTGTTTTAGTTTGAAGTGCACATTATCTGAAATGAGGATGGATACTCCAGCTTTTTTGCTGTGTCCGTATGCATGGTATGTTTTTTTCCCATCCTTTCACCTTTTGTCTGTGGATATCTCGTTCTATGAGATGAGTCTCCTGCAGGAAGCATATTGTTGGATTTTTCTTTTTAATCCAATCTGCCAGTCTATGTCTTTTGATTTATGAGTTCAGGCCATTAACATTCAGGATTATTATTGTGATATGCTTTGTATTCTCAGTCATTTGACTCATTTTTGTTTTTTGACATGATTTGGCTTCTCCTTTATTTGGCTATTCCTTTAGGCTAGTTCCTCCCGTTGCTGATTTGCATCGTTGTTTTTCATCTCTTCCTCATGGAATATTTTGCTGAGAATGTTCTGTAATGCTGGCTTTCTTTTTGTAATTTCCTTTAGCTTTTGTTTATCATGGGAGGTTCTTATTTCGTCGTCAAATCTGAAAGTAAGTTTTGCTGGGTATAAGATTCTTGGTTGGCATCCATTTTTTTTCAGGGCTTGGTAAATGTTGTTCCAGGCCCTTCTAGCTTTTAGGGTATGGATTGAAAAAACTGCTGATATTCTTATTGGTTTCCCCCTGAATGTAATTTGATTCTTTTCTCTCGTGGCCTTTAAAATTCTGTCTTTATTTTGTATGTTGAGTATTTTCATAATACTGTGCCTTGGTGTGGGTCTGTTGTAATTTTGTATATTTGGAGTCCTATAAGCCTCTTGTACTTGATTTTCCATTTCATTCTTCAGATTTGGGAGATTTTCTGATATTATTTCATTGAATAGATTGTTCATTCCTTTGGTTTGTTTCTCTAAGCCTTCCTCAATCCCAATAATTCTTAAATTTGGCCTTTTCATGATATCCCATAATTCTTGTAGATTCTGTTCATGATTTCTTACCATCTTTTCTGTTTGGTCAACTTTGTTTCCAAGATTAAATATTTTGTCTTCAATGTCTGAGGTTCTGTCTTCCAGGTGTTCTGTCCTATTGGTTATGCTTTCTATGGAGTTTTTAACTTGGTTTATTGTTTCCTTCATTTCAAGGATTTCTTTTTTTTTTTTTTTGATCTTTTTTTATTGTAAACAAATGGGATACATGTTGTTTCTCTGTTTGTACATGGCGTAAAGGCATACCATTCATGTAATCATAAATTTACTTAGGGTAATATTGTTTGATTTGATTTCTGTTTGACTTTTTTCAGTATCTCTAACTCTTTATTGAAATGATCTCTTGCTTCCTGTATTTGCTATTTTAACTGTTGATTGGTGCGATCATTTAATGCCTGCATTTGCTCTTTCATCTCCTCCGTCAATGCCTGCATTTGCTCTTTCATCTCCTCGTTTGCTTCCCTGATCGTTTTAATCATGTACATTCTGAACTCCCTTTCTGACATTTCTTCTGCTGTGCTGTCATTGGGTTTTATTGGTATAGTATCTAGGTTTGTTTTGGACATTTTCTTCCCTTGTTTTCTCATATTGGTCAGATGTCAGTGGGACTCTGAGATATTGCAGATTTCCTCTATTTGCTTATAGTGTCCCTGTAGATGTCCAGTGTATCACATCCCAGCCTTCAGTAGCCTGAAGTCTTGGAGTAACTTGATAATGCAGTGCTTCCAAAGAAAGGTGCCTCTAGCCTGCTACTGGTTCCAGGGCTTGGAGCTGGCTCTGTGTGGAAAGGCTCTCACTGGGGGGGCCTGCTCCGAGAAGCTGGCTGTGTGGAAGGAGACCACCGCCGGAGTGCGCAGGGCTGCCTGGGGAAGACTCTAGCTGCCCTGCCCTACTCTGATAAGCCGCCCCTATCCGGGCCTGCTGCCCAGGCCCAGGCCGAGCTTCACTGGGTAGGGTAGACTCACCCTGTGGCTCTATTTTAGTCCAAGTCTCTCAATGCCTCCCCTTATTAAATCCTGGGTTCTGGAGTGACTGAAGATGCAGTAACCCTCTTCTGCCATCTTGGATCACCCCATGGAAAGAACCTGTGGCCAGATGGGGCAGGGCCACCTGGAGAAGTCTCTGGCTGCCCTGCCATGGTCCCAGAGGCTGCTTGCAGGTCGGAGCTCTCCACTGGCTCGGGGACTTGGGGCTGGCTCTGTGTAGAAAGGCTCTCACTGGGCAGTCTGCTCTGAGAAGCTACCCTTGAAAGGTGCTTCCTGCCAGAGGGAACCAAGCTGCTTGGGGAAGTCCCTGGCTGCCCTGTTCTGGTCCCTGAAGCTACCAGCGAGCTGGAGCTCGCCGTGCTGGCTCAGGGACTTGGAGCTGGTTCTGTGCAGAAAGGCTCTCACTGGGGGGCCTGTTCTGAGAAGCTGGAGAAGCTGGCCATGTGGGAGGAGCCCACCTCCGGAGTGCGCAGGTCTGCCTGGGGAAGACTCTAGCTGCCCTGCCCTACTCTGATAAGCCACCCCTATCCAGTCCTGCCGCCCAGGCTCAGGCTGAGCTTTACCGGGTGGGGGAGACCCACCCCATGGCTCTATTTTAGTCTGAGTCTCTCAATGCCTCCTCTTATTGAATCCTGGGTTCTGGAGCAACTGGAGATGCAGTCACATTCTAGTCCGCCATCTTGGATCGCTCTGTGGAAAGAGCCCCAGATTCAGTGTTTGATGGGTGTGTTTCTTGGTTAACAGGTGGCACCTCCTAGCTGTGCTTTCATGGTGGAAGGGTAGAGATGTCTCTGGGGTATCCTTAATAAGGGCATGGTCCCAATTGTGAGGGTGTGCCATTAAACCTAATTACTTTCCAAAAGGCCACACCCAATTTGACATTGGGAGTTAGAATTTCAACATATGAATATGAATTCAGAACACAGTAGTTGTGGATTTTCCAACCAAGAATATTGTGGGGGGCATTTCTGTGATTTGTTTTATTATATTATCTGTTACAGAAAGAT
The DNA here is from genome assembly GCF_902686455.1 of Sciurus vulgaris. Classification (NCBI taxonomy): domain Eukaryota; kingdom Metazoa; phylum Chordata; class Mammalia; order Rodentia; family Sciuridae; genus Sciurus; species Sciurus vulgaris. Next base: position 1,359,657 of record NW_027632875.1, on the reverse strand, counting down.
TTCTCCATTGATTAATACTCAAGCCAAGGAATTTATAATGCCTATAACTTTTTCCCACATTTAAACTGGTGAATTAGAATTGTACATAATGGTATCATTTGTTTTTACATATTTGTATATGTGCACAATATAATGATATAATTTGGCTAACATCATTCCCCAGTATTTCCCCTTACCTTTCCCTCCCCTCCTCTTTCCACCCTATCCCTTTTGTCTTTTCTACTGGTCTCCCTTTGATTTTCATGAGATCTGCTCATTTTTCTTTTCCTTTCTTTCTCCTAGTTTCCACATATGAGATAAAATGATTACCTTTTGTGTTTGATTTATTTCGCTTAACATAATGATCTCAAATTCCATCTATTTCCCTGCAAATGACATAATTTCATTCTTCTTTATTACTGAATAAAACTCCATTGCGTATATATAACACATATTCTTTCTCTATTAATCTGTTAATGGACCCCTAGGCTGGTTCCATAATTTGGCTTGTGCAAATTGTGCTGCTATAAATGTGAGTATGCATGTATCTCTATAGTATAGTTCTTTAGGATAAACATGGAGGAGTGGTATAGGTGGGTCAAATGGTGATTCCAATCCTAGTTTTTTGAGGAATGACCATAATTATTTCCATAGTGGGTGTACTAATTTACAATCCCACCAACCATGTAAAAGTGTTCCTTTTCCTCTATATCCTCTTGAGCATTTATTATTATTTGCGTTCTTGATGACTGCCATTCTGACTGTGTGAGATGAAATTTTGATTTGTGTTTCCCAAATTGCTAATGATGTTGAATATTTTGTTCATATATATGTTGGCCATTTGTAGTTCTTTTGAGAACTACAAAAATATCACAAAAAATTGGGTATTTTTTGATATTAAGTAGTTTTGGGTTCTTTATATGTTGTAGACACTAATCCTGTCAGAAGAGCAGCTAGCAAAGATTTTATATCATTCTGTAGGTTCTCTCTTCACACTCTTGTTTCCTTTTCTGTGCAGTATATGGCTTATAACTTGAGAGAATCTTCTTACTTCAGAGAAGTCATTACAAAATGTCATTGGCCATCATAGGATATTGATATTTTATGTACAAATTCTCTACAAATTAATTCACTTAATTCTTATAAGAAACATGCAAAGTGGATATATTATTTCCTTTGTAAATGAGAAGAGGCAGGTTTAGAGAAATCAAGTGTCTTGTCCATGGACACCTAGTGAAGAGCTAGCATTCACATTTGTGTCAATTTGACTCTAAAGTTCATGCTCTGTTTAACAAGACCATCAAGTTGTAAGTCTAATCTGAAAGGGACTTTCTTTGAGATGTTTTGGCTGTCTGGTTTAATTATAGCTGCAAAGATCGCTTGCACAGAATCACTTACTCCTTCATGGTGCTGGATAAATTCAGCCTCATGGTGTTCTGCCTTCAACCTGTCCTCTTTTTATTAGGCTTTACTTGACTTTGCATTCTTACTTTTGATGCCATCAACCTGGCACACAAACCTAGGGCTCCATGTCCCAGTTTCAGAGACCAGGAAAAAAAAAAAAAAGAAGCTGCTGTTCATGGACTCTTTCTACTGAGCTTTAAAGGCCTGTGAAAGGTAAGTGTATGGAATTTCAAAAGATAACTTAAGCAAAGGTATTTACCAAATAAGTACATAAAGATTCCATAGGCCTGAAAACCGTCTTCCCTACACCAAGACCTAGAATGGACTTTCAAAAGGTATGGATGATAAGACAGCATAAAAGTTTTCAATTTCTCTTTCTCAGTTCCCTAAGTCCCAGCCTGATCCCATTCCATACCCCAAATCTCTGGAACTATCATGCTAGTTCAGATCCCCACCAATGGGACTTTGAGTTGTTTGATGAGAGTAAGTTTATTTTTCCTGCTTTAAGATCTCTGAACACATAATACTCTCCTCAGGATGTTCTTTTCTTGACCATTCAATGGTTACCTTGTTAGATTTTAGCTTAATTGCTGTTTCTTCAGAGTGGTTTTCTTCAATCATCCCATAAAAAGTAGACAGTTGTCTATCTCATCTTCTCTTTTGCTCTCCACCAGTGTTTATTATGAGTTAGCATTTTTGTTTTGTTTTTTGATTTATTATAGTAGGAATTTAACAAGGAATGTCTTGTTCACCAGGGAGCATTGCTAGTGTTGGGTGTATTGGTCACCTGTGATAAATCCACTATCACATGTTTATCTTCCTAAATATTGAATTAGCTTCTTCTAATACTTCACCTTTATTTAGTATGGGCCACTGTTGACCCCCAGCTTATAGCCAACCAACTGAATGAGATGAAACACTTAGAATTATTCTCAGCTATGAAAGCCAAAAGATTGAAAGCAGAATCTCTAAGTGAATCCATGATAATAAATTCCTGAGGTGAATTGTGTTTCTCTGTTCCTGGGCTCAAATATGCAGAATGCATTCCCACAAGGATTCCTTGAATTGTATTTCAATAAAAATTTACAGAAAGTTATAGTTGTTTTTTATTAGTTAATAAGACTTCTTCTTTCTGGTTCGACCTTGTAATTAGGATCCTAGGGAAAATTAAGATTAATTCTTATAATAGAGGGGGAGGAACTGAGAGGTGGTAAGGCCGAGGCATAACCAAATCCAAAATGGTAGATTTTTCAGGTGATACTACTTTGCTGCTGGAAGCAAGTCATGGTCAGTCTCATTAGAAAGAGGAGCAATGGTTTACTCCTGCTGACAAGGTAGTGGGGCTGCAGGTTTGGGGTCCCATCTCCAGTCTCACCATTCCAGTTCTTAGCACTCCCCTGTTCCCATTGCAGCCTCTATTCTCACATTCCAGAGGCTGTGAACCTCACCTGTGCTGCTTCTCACAATTGCAGGTGAGACTCAGTCTAGTTATGTAGCCATCTAGAGCTGAAAATTAGATAACCACGTAAAGCACCTGGTTTCTTGCTGTGTCTTACATAGAGAATTTCAACCCCAGGATCTCTCATTTCTCGGTGCATTAGAAATAACCCACCCTACGATCCTAATGTTCTGAAAAACCATTTCACCATTCTCTGGCATCTGCTTGATTTGTCTACATCATGACTTTAAGAAGTTCTGCAAATGCCACTGTTTATAATCCAAGCTTGTGAGCCTTCAAACCCAAGAAGCAGGAGATAGTCCCAGGTTCCTCTCCTTATTGGTCTGTTCCCTGTAATCTTCCCTCATACCAAATTATTATCTTTTTTATTTTTAATTATTTATTTTTAATTTTTATTTTTTACAGACTGCATTTTGATTCATTGTACACAAATGGGGTACATCATTTCATTTTTATGGTTGTGCACAATGTAGATTCATACCATTCATGTAATCATACATGTACATAGGGTAATGATGTCTGTCTCATATCCAACCAAAGGCCAAATTATTTTTAATGCTGAGTTCTCTTACAGATAACAGAAACCACTAGCACCATTACATGAGGGCATTTAATAGGTTAGATACTCTTAAAGTTGCAGGAGGGGCTGGGGGGATGGCTTTAAGGAGAGTTTCCAGCAATGGTTCCCAGAACCACACTGAAAAGTGGCTAAGGAAACTCTGCCTCTTCCATACCAAGAAATTTAGAAAGCTGGGGAAGGAGGAAGCCATTGCTGCCTCCTGGAAATAGGGGGCACAGTGGTTTCTGAGCACACCATCTTAGCTATAATCCATTCTAACAAGTGAATGTAAAAGGGCCTGCAGCCTGGCTCTCAACGTGCATGAGTCAGGACCTTGACATTGGGATCTTTGTGACCAGTGCTACAGGAAAACTGAGTTTCTCCCTTAACTGAGCTTTGCAGAAGAAACAGTGGGAGCAGAAGGAATTCTGTCACTACCTAGCTATTTTCTTCCAAATCACATAAGGATAGAAATGCTTATGGTACTGAGGCTGTGTATCAAACCCCACTGTTATGGTTTGGCTATGAGGTGTACCCCAAAAGTGCCTGCACTAATGCTCAGAGGTGAAATAATTGGTTTAGGAGAGCTATAATTTAATCAGTGGATTAATCCATTGTTTGGATTAATAATCTGAAAGGATTACTTGCTGTTGTTAATTGTAGGCAGATGGGGTGTGGCTGGAGGAAGTGGTCATGGGGTGGGGAGATTATCCTCAGGGATTGTATTCTATTCTCTTGGCTCTTCTCTCTCTGTTTCTCAGCTATCATGCAGTGAGCTGCTTTCCTCCACCATGCCCTTCTGCCCACCTCTCCCAACCACACTCTGCCTACATTACCACCCAGTTAATCTGTATTGGCGAATTAATCCACTGACTCAGTTATAACTTTCACAATCTAATCAGTCCACCCCTGAACATTCTTGCCTTGCCTCACACATGAGCTCTTAGGGACACCTCATATCTAAACCATAACATGCCTTATGTCTTTTTCATTAAGTCATTTGTTGAACATGTTTGGATTTTGATGTGGCCAAATTTAGCAATTTTACTTGATAAATCCTGTCTGTTTTTTCTGTTTTAAGATCTTTCCTATCTTAGTTGAAAAACATACATGCTCCTCTAATTCTTTCAGTTTTTGATTTTATGCAAAAGATATGAGTTGGGGCCTACCTTCATAAAGGAGATAATCACTTGTGTCAACACTACTTAGTTAATAGTTAATTCTTCCCTAGAAACTTGAAATGTCAAATTTATCACATACTAATGTATATAAACACATAAGTTTATAACTGGGCTTTTTATTTCAAGGATTTATTTGTTTAGTTTCATGAATTTAATTACCATAATATTACAATTCATTTTAATATTTGGTAGGACTAATCATTTTATCTTGTTCTCCTTCTTCATAATTATCTTGGCTGTTCTTATACATTTACATTTTCATTGTTTAGAATTAGCTTGTCAAATTCTATTAAAAATTCTTGAGACTTTTATTGTAATTGAATTAACTTTATAGATTAACTTGGAAAGTTTGATATCTTTATGATATTGAGTCATCCATTTCAATAACATCAAATGTCTCCTCATTTATTCTGGTCTCCTTTTATTCCTTCTATAAAGTTTTATAGCATTTTCCAAAAAGGTCTTGCCTGTAAAGTTCATTCCTAGATGCCTCCCACTGTTTGCTTCCTTTATGGTAAACAGGATCTTTTTACAGGAAATATATTGATTATGGAATATTGCTTTTGTACCTGGCTCCTTGCTCAAATATTTCTAGTTTGCATCGATTAAAGTTTATATGATTTTTAAGTGGGAAAAACTTTCAACTAGGACAGTAAGGCAGAAATGACACGAAATTTTTGCTAGGTTTTTTGCAGAAAAATAAATAACTAAAAATGAAAAATATAAAAGAATTAAAAAACAACAATCTGAGACAATATTTGAAATACATAAGAGAAAAATATTATCTATAGTCAGATATTTCTTTATAATAAGGAAAAAGATGATCACCATAATAGAAAAATAGGCAAAGGTCATGAATAAACAGTTTACACAAACGAAAAGAAATATATCTTCAATGAATGTGGGACAAAGGTTGGCTTATTAATAAACAGAAAATGTGAATCTAAATGTTATACCTTGCTATCTATTGACTTGGAAAAGGCAGATCACTAATCCTTATTGCTGTCATTAGGGAAAGAGGTAGTCTTTTACACTGACAATCCTTTTTAGAAGATTCTTTAGTGATATCTATATGGTGACCCTTAAAAGCTTCCTGCACTTTGACCTCGCCATTTCACTTGTAGGAATTCCAAGAGAAATGTTTCTGACACCTCTCAATGTTTGCACAAGCCTATGAAGAATTTTCTACTATTTAAAAAACCTGCAAAATTCTGGCTTAAATAAAGCTTTTAAGTGACAGAACAATTTCAAATGTCCTAATATACATTTATGTAGAATCATTTATTTATTTATTTTTGTATCACAGAAAGTATTTATTTTATATTTACTAAAACAGTGCTCTTAAAAGATTTTTGTCACTTCAATCTTGTGTGTATGTAAAGGATGTGGGAAATAAACTTGTCAAGTTATAACTATAACTTCATATTCTGAACCCAACTCTTCTGAATCACTTTTCATGTCGCAGTCCTCACTGTCTGCATTTACCCACATGACATGGCCCTCGGTGTCTTCAGGAGGACTGGCGAGGCAGCATTTCTTGAAAGAGCATTCCACTACTGTCTTCTGTTTAATGTCAGTGGGAAACTTTGGACAAAACAATGTCTGATGTCTTAATGACAGTCCAGCCCGACGCATGAATCGGTCACACCAGCCTCTTGTTGCTTTAAATTTTGTTTCGTCAATTCCGAGGGTTTTGGCAATTTCCCCTGCCTTCAACTGCATTGCTTGGCGTGTGATAGGCAATCCTTTAGCACGTGCCTCGCTAACAAAATGTAGTACAGCTTCATCTACCTGTGGGTATCTTCCTTTCTTAGGTCCTGTAAAACATTTTGTGGTTGCTTTGCAAGAAAATATGGAATTGCGATCATTCCTCCAACGACGAATATTTGCCGCACTAATATCAAATGTGCGCCCCGCTGCTCTGTTTCCATGCTTTTCTGCGTATACAATAACCCTACGTTTCAATGCTGAGTCATAGTGTAATCTTTTTGATGACATTTTAAAATGCCAATTAAACCTGACACATTTGATACCTACAATACATATGTCAGTTAAGGGATGCCACTGTAAGTTGTAAATTCACACGTGCACAAGCTAGGATAATTATGTGACTATCCTGGCTGACAGTAATGAGATGCATCCCAATTTCAGACAAGTTAAAACATGAAGAATACATTATATTAAAATATGTTTTTCAAGCTTGAAATGTTTACCAGATTCACACCAGTGCAAACAAACAAAAAATCCCAAGAGCCAAGGATAAGTGTGGTAAGTAGAAAGCTAGCGAAACAAAATATTATCTTTAAGATGAAATTTGCAATGGTCCAATTTGGTTTTAATTCCCTTTATTACTATATGGCTTACATGTAAATTTTTTGAACTGGATATGAAATCCAAGTACAAATGTTCTTCAGTCATTTAGTATATTTTAAAGCCAAGTCACTAAAGACAGAGGCTCACAAATGCCTTTCATCATTTACTAATAAAGGACCACATCTGGGGTCACTGGCCTTCATCAGCAGGTGCCCTCCTTTGGCGTGCAGATCTGATCCTGTGTGGAGAACATGAAGGGTCTTCTTCAGTTTCAGACCCTGAAGGCTCATGATCTCCCTCCTGGGATCCTGTGTCTCCCACCAGTTTCCGTAGAAACTTGAATTTAGATAAAAACAGATGCCATACAAAATACCAACCGCACACCATCAGCAGCAGGATGATCAGCAGCGTGGCCACGAACACCAGCAGCGTCAGCCCAACGTTGTGCCACATCTTGGGCGGAGGGTGGTCGCCTCAAGGCGGCGGGCGCGGCGGCGGCGGCGGGCGGGCGCGAGCTGGCTTCAGCGGCGGGCGCCGGGCGCGGCGGGGCTCCGGGGCGGCATGGGCGGCGGGCGCCCCTCGGCAGCGCCCCCAGGGGGCGGGGCGGCGCGGCGCGGGGGCGGGCACCGCGGCGCCGCCGTCTGCCGACCCTCCTTTTTGCCCGGGCGGACTGGGCGCTGGAGGGAGCTGGGACGCGGCGCGCCGCTACCCTCTCATCGCTCCGGGGAGCCCTGGGCCGCGGTGCCCGGAGACTCTGGTGGCGGCTGGATGCGCTTCCATGGCGGACGCCGCACTTCTGAGGAGAGGGGGTGAGCACGGGGACACGCGGCGGCCACAAGGCCCAGGTTGCAGCCCGCCAGAGGATCCCTCGGCCCCCAGGGACGCAAGATGTCAACGTCTCCTGGCGGCTGCCGCAGCGGATTCTCGGCCCCTAGATCATTTATTATAATCAAGAAGATTATAATAAAAGTGCTTTGAGCTTATTTGATCATAGACTCATTTTGTGGGGGAGGAGTATTGCAGGTAACCTAATTATACACAACATGACTTGAGAGATATTGGCTTAATGACATTATTATGGAAACATGCAAAACTGAGCTATATTTGTTGTAACAGAAAAATACAGTGAAACACAGTCAATATTCTAAATACATAGGAATGGTTAATGTTTAAACAATGCATGCTACGTCAATTTAATTGAATTGTGTAGTCACAATACACACTTTAGAAAAATAATTAATGCAGAGGAAATGTTCATGACATTTCCTAATGTGAAAATCAGGCTATCAAGTTCTAAGTTTAGTACATCATATCCTTTGGGGCATATATATGCATAGAAATATGTGGGAAATGAGAATTATCAAAATGTTAATAGGTACAATGGTTGACTCAAGATTATTTGTGACTCCAATTTCCTACCTTTGTTCATTTTTTTTTTCTTTTAATGACTATAAATTACTTCTCTTCTAGGAGCAATGCTATTTTTAAAAGTTCTTGCTAATGAGTTACCTTTTACATTTTGGTCAATTACTGTTGCCTGTGCCCCTCTCACATCATTTCATCTTCTGGTTTTTGTTTGTGGACTCTGTTCATTTCTGTTGCCAATTGTTGGGATCATGACTGCATTTATGAGTCTGTGCAGCTGTCCTTACTCTTTCAAGGTGACATTTAATATATGAATTTTTAAGTCAGACTTTATCATTGGCACAGAAAATAATACCCTTTTTAAACATATGCTGCATTTTAAAATGTGTATTCAGATAATATCTTTCCCCATTAATTATTAACCCATAACTGAATACATTACATGACACTTGAACACTTCCTGGTTCTGAGGTCATTAAGTCATATGAATGGCAGCCTAACAAGGTCTTTGACTTTTGGGGAAAATATCTATTTTTCAGCTCATTCTGCCTTTTAAGAGGTGTGGGCCTACTGTGCAGCTCTATGAAAGCAATCACTGGCTTTCTTATTTTTTCTGTAAATGAAGCTGATTCTTCTCACAAGCCAGCCTTCCCTGTCTGACTCCAGCTTTCTTGACCTTGTTCTTATCTTAGTTCCTTATATTGTCCCTGCCCCATGTCCTCATGCATAGCAACGTGCTTCAGACCCTTTCCACAGTTTACCTTCTCCGCACATAATGCTTTCTTGCCTTACCATGAAGAATATCCCTAGGTTCTCTGACACTGGAAAGCAATGTCATGAACGTCTCAGTTCTTAGTCACTTATAATGCAGGTTCTAAATGATGATAGTTCTCCAGGAAGCCATGGGGCTTATCCACCATGAGAATCTCAGGCTCCAAAGGCTTCCCTTCTCCGCATCATGGATTCCAGCTTTTCTTCCTTCTTTAGTGACTGACCATTTCCTCTAACTTGGGTTTCTTCATGCCACAAGGCTCAGTCAGGGGACAAAGATGACATCCCCGCCTGAAAGAGTAGCAAGGACAAAGGCAGAGAAGAGGGGGAAAGCACAGCATGGAAAACTTTTGGTGGAGCTGCAGCACATCGGTTAACTTGGGTGGAAGTGGGACATCAGGATGAAGGACTCCAGGGGCCTGGAGTGTGGCTCACTGGCAGAGCACTTGCTGAGCTTGTGCAAGGGCCTAGGTTCCATCCCTCGCAACATGACAAAACAACCAACCAACCCTCCCCCTGGAAGAAAACCTCAAACCAAACCAAAAACCCAAAACAAACAAAACCCCCCAAAATCAAAACCTCCAAAGCAAAAAATGAAAACCAAATCCAACAAAGAGACAGAGAGCCCCAAACAGGAAGAATCTTGTGGCCCACTCAGATGGATCCCTTGATCTTCTCAATGATCAAATAACTCGACTGTGTTCCTATGTCAGTAACAGCTGGTGAGATACAATGAAGGGACTGGAGGCCGAGCAGGGTCAGGGTGGGTTGTGTCAAGTGGGAGGCTTCCCAGTGGAAGGACAGTGAAGAGTTGATGTTTGATGGAGAGAGGGGGGGGGTGTTACAGAGAGAAATTTTGGTAGGAACCTTGAAAAACAAGTTGGCAAGAGACGGAAAACCAACTCCAGATCACTTAGTCGAGAAAAGAATTCATGGAAATTAATAGTTTTTGTGTCACTGTGAGTAATCCTTATGTCCTCATAAACAAACTTTAGAACACATTATGTGGGTAATTCATTAAGATTCAGAAATCAATGCATCTAAAATTACATATACTTATAAGTGTTTCAAAATTCTATTATTCAAGACTAGGAATCATATCATTCTTATTTTCTCAACATCATTCTTATTTTCTCATTAGGGCTCCTCCTAATTTGATTTAAAGACAGATGTGAAAGACTTCCATTGGTCTGGTACAGTTTAATTTGACCTGGTTTTTGCTTTACATGTTTTGATGTTGTTATTCAGCTTAAAATATTCCAGGAGTTTTTGTTTTTATCAAATAGAACAATGAAAAATGGTAAAAAAAAAAAAAAAAAAAAAATAGTGTCTTCTACCATGGGTCCTCCTTAGCAGTGTGGCATTCTCATGACAACCACTATTCACTGTTTCTTCTGGTTTAAACTAAAAAATACTGAAGCCAGTCTGCTTCATAATTCACAAGTTGCCTCAAGCTTGCACCAACTCCATATCTTTGTGTGTTTCTAGAACGTTCTTCCTCACATCTTCCCTTGGCTGTCTCCTCATTTAGGGGTAGGTCAAGTGTCATTTATTCAAAGAAACCACACTTGGTCTGAAGCAGCCTCTGCCTTCCTCCTTCCCTTGCTCACTTTGCCTCGCTTTCTTAAAGAACATGCTGTGATCTGAAATTACCATCTCCCTGATAACTTGGCTCTTTAATGTCTGTCCCACCAAAACGTCAGCTAAAGGAAACTTACCTGATCTCTCATCACATCGTCTGGGGACCTCAACACCTAGAAGAATAGTAGCCTCATCACTGGTTCTCCCTGGATACCTGTTGAGTGAACCAAATGAAACTCTCACATGCTGAAGTTGAATTCCCTGTACTGTGTTTTTGCCTTTGGACACTTGCAGTGGCTGTTTCTGTTCCTCAGAATATATTTTTTTTAATTCCAGGGAATTGAACCCAGGGGTGCTTAACCACTGAGCCACATCCCCAGCCCTTTTATTTTTTGATTTGAGATTTACTCTTTGTGTTTATTTATTATCTCTCTAAGTTGCTTAGGGCCTCACTATGTGGCTGAGGCTGGCTTTAAACTTGGGACACTCCTACCTCAGTCAATCGAGCCTCTGAGATTACAGGCATGCACTGCCAAGTCCAGTTCCAGAATATTTTTGTCCTAAATACCATTTCTTTGAATATTTGTTTAAATAAGTTCTCGATGAACTGTACCTGAGCACCCCTCTTTAAAATTGCATGCCCCTTTCTACACAGAAATCCTGCAGCTTCGTCTTTCCACATCTGTCTCCCCTGAGATCACATGTCACCTTTGGACCATCCACAGTGCACCTCTATGTTGCACTGTGCTGGATATCTTTTCTGAACCCTCCAGACCCACTCTTCACATTTGTTTGCTCTGTACCCTAAAAGCTGACGTGTGAGCCCTTGAGCTCTCAGTAGGATTGTCATGTCCTGGCTCACCGCTCATGCAGGATGACCCTGTCCTGCCTCCAGATTTCCATAATGGCTCCCTTCCTCATCACAGGCCTATTAATTATTGTTTGTTTCTCTGCACTGTCATGGAAGCTCTGTGAGATCGAGATTTTCTGTGTGTTGGCTGCTGATGAGTCTCATGTGCTCAGAACATGCCTGATGCAGAATAGATATGCTTTCCAGGGGAACAGTGGCACACATCTGTAATTCCAGCAAGTTCAAAGACAGCCTCAGCAACTTATTGAGTCCCTAAGCAATTGAGTGTTACCCTGTCTCAAAATAAAAAGGCTGAGGGATGTTGCTCAGTGGCTGAGTGCCCCCGAGTTCAATCCCTGGTATAAAAATAAAAAATTTACTGAATGTTTAATGATCATTGATTCTGTCCTTAGAAAACTGCTAGTTCACTCTTTTTTCCTTAACCCCTGCATCCCACATTTTGATAATTATATTATTATTTTAATTGTTCACTTATCTTTGTAAATTTAATATGCTTAAAGATTCATTCATTATTCTATACATTTTAGACACTATTCTTTGATTTCCTATTGTCTAGAATGAGAGGATGGGAACTGCTTCCATGTTCTCCAAATCTTCATCCATTTCATTTTTGTACTTTGTAAGATTAAGTTCAATAATGTATCTCTCCTGGCTTCAGCTCTGTTCTAGCTTGCTAAGGCTGGGACAAAGTCCCACAGACTGGGTGATTTAAATGACAGACATTTATTATCTCATGGTTATGGATACTGGAAATTCAAGACCAAGGTGTGTGCAAGTTTGCTCTCTCTTCACAGCTGGTTTTTCCCTAGGGACTTTTATTCTGAGCACCTATGACCCCAGTGTCTCTGTTGTGTGTCCAAATTTCTTTTTTTTTGTATGAATGTCAGTCGGATTGGATGAGGACCTCCCCTAAAAGCCTTATTTTAACTTAGCCACCTCTAAAAAGGCCTTGTGTCCAAATTCAGTCACTTTCTGAGGTGCCAGGGGATTAGGGATTCAACATGAATTCCGGGGTGGAGTGTCAGGGCACAGTTCAGTTTGTAACAAGTCCCAGTGTGTTCTGCTGCATTTTGTGTACAGTTTGTTTCTAAAAGTTTAAAGTCAACATACAATATATTAAATCTTTAAATTATTCAACTGTCATGGTAATGGATTACTTCCTCCCATTTCACAATCATGCTACATTTTAGTTACTTAATTTTTGAAATGACTTTCCTGTTCAGTGTCTTGATTTGTGGAGTACATAGAATACCCTTCTTTCTCTGTCTCTTCAGATACATGTTGCCTTCCTAGAATTCCGTCCTCTCTGTGTCTCCTAATACTTCTCTCACACTTTACATCTCTTTGTGTTTGCACTCTATGTTCTGGTGGATCTTCTTGACTTTTTCCTATGGTCTGAATGTTCATGTATTGGGAACATGGTCCCAGTTCTGAAGTGTTGGGAAGCAGGACCTTTTGGAGATCAGTGGGTCATGAGGGCTTTGCCCTTGGGAATGGAGGGGTGCATATGTGGACTGATTTGCTAATGTCTACTGCAAGAATGGCTTGATTACTAGAGTGAGTTCTCTGGCACAAGTGTTCTGTCTCTCCATGTGATGTTCTGTGCCATGTTATCATACAGCAAGAAGATCCTCACCAAGAGCCAAGCAGGTGCTGGCACTGTCTTGGACTTGTGGACTTCCCAGCCTGCACAGCCATGAGCCAAATAAATCTCTATTCTTTACAAATTATCCAGTCTGTGGTATTCAATTATAGCGACAGAAGATGGGCTAAGATAAGTTATTTTCCAGTCTTTATATTGAGTTTTTCTATTTTAGGTACTGCATTTTAAATTTCAAAGAGCAGTTGCATAAATATGTTATGCTTCTTTATTAATATTAATAGAAAAACTTTCCTTTGTATCACAAAAGTAAGCTTTACTACCTCTGATTTTCTCTTATTTCTTTAATGTCATAAAAATTTGGGAATTTTGATCGATTTTTTATTATTACTTTAAAAAGCAATTCACATGAGGTTGATATATTTTCTTCAAATTATTTGATGATATACACAATACAACTTATTCGTATGTTTTTGATTTATCGTACATTTTGCCATTTCCAATGCTCACTGTTAGTCCATATCATAGCATATATTTCATGGCCTTTAGTCATCTATGTTGACTTCTCATAATTCCTTTGTGAAGTTTTTTTTTTTTTTCAGAAAAATTATATTTGGAGGCTATTTCCTGAGTCCTTGCTTAGATGAGTGCTTTTCTGTTGCTTTCACGTCTAAATGACACAGTGGCTGGTGTTCGAATTCCTGGGTCATGGTATTGTTTTTCACTCACAACCCTAAAGACATTAGTAATCTGCTCTTTGGCAATTATTGGGAAATGGGAGTCCAGCTTTACTTTTTTCTTCTGTCTGCCTGTATCCTTGTATCATTTTTTTTTCTTCATCTTTGAAGTGAAAAAAAAAAAAAAAAAAAAGAAGCCACTGAGGTAAATCTAAATGTTAACATTCCTGATGTTCTGTCCCATAATTTCACAGGTGTAGATCTTCAGCACAGAAAAACATTTCTTTCCTGTAGCTGATTTTTGTTTTTGTAGCAAAAATTCTGGTGTCTACCGAAACACTGAGGACCATATTTTAATTGATTGGCTATTCCTCATACCTATTTTCTTTCTAATGGCTTTTACAACAACTCTTTCTCAGCCTTCGGTGGAATTTCTCACATTCGTCATCTGTGACAGAGCGCAGATTCTGTCCTTCCCTGCTTTCCTAGCCACCTGGTTCCCATTCCGTGCTAGCTCCTCGGTTTTCCACTGTGGTCTCCTGTCGTCCTAACACCTCTCCTCTGGTCTCGATTTGCTCCCCTGGGAGCACAGCAGGCGTGTGCTTGCTGGAGGAAATGCTTTTCAGCAGTGTTCTTTCTCTGCCTCTTGTGCTGGGTCGTCCTCTTTTATTTTTCAGCTCCCTTTTATCTTCCAGGCCTTTGCTGTTCTTGGCTTCTTCATCTTTACATGAGAAACAGTGCATTCTTTTCTGGTATTGGTCTAGTCTGAGTGACTTCTCTTTGGGTTCCAGAACTAGTCTAGTGGACACTGTTGTTATTTGTCTATGCTATCCTTGCTCAGTTTCATGAGAGGACCTGGGCCATAGGCAACCCTGGCAGGAACTCCTTCTTGGAAATCCTCTTCTGCTCTGGGTGTTGAAACTGGCTTCTGTTGTTTCCCTTAGTTCCAAGGGAGTCAATTCTGTGAGTTTTTGAGGCAAATTTAAACCTCCTGTCCATCTCTCTTCAATCTAGGGGACAAGGTGGTGATCTCCCCATCCTCGGGCAACACTGCAGGTGTTTCTCAGGAAGGAGAATTGTGGTTGTCCCTTGACACCTGTAAGTCACATTGGACAAGGAAGATGATTCCTCTCACGCCTCCCTGTTTTTCTGTATTGCCAAGTTTGTTGCAAAGGTGACCATGAAAAAGTTTCTAAATTCCTATGATTCTCAGTATGACTCTATCAATAAAATGTTATCCCCTAAAAAACCTGAAAGTCTCAGTGACAGGTCATAATGCAGAAGAAACATACAATTGATTTTTACATGGAGAAAATTATTGTGTATGCCTCCAAGTTTCATTGAGAATCAAATGAGATTAGCCCAAGGCTGCACATAGTAAACTCGGGAATTCTTGCTTGTATCCACAGTGTGCATGGTTATTTTTTAATGCTATGTCCGTTCATATCACCATTATTGTAGGGAATTCATATTTAATATGTCTGTTTGCCATGACAGAGTGTTGCCTGTGTTGGTCCATCTCTAAATTCAAATGCCCTCAGCATGAGGCTTCAGAAAGATTGGAAGGTTATTTTGGATAGCACAGCCTTCATGAAGGAAGCTAATGTATTCTACCATCCACAATCATCTTGTCCTACCTTACTCATATCAATAACAAATCACTCAAGACAGCCAATGATGATGGTTATTAAATTATCTGCAGTCATCCTGAAGGGCAACAAAGAGATTCAGGTGGAATCCAAAATAAGCCTCCTTGCAAGCAAAATAGTGATGTTCTAATTCAACCTTCTCACTTTTATTTATGAGCTAGAAATATTTTTATGAGTAGATCTTTCCTTTATCTACCATTTGGTTGCCTAGGGTTCATATAAAAAAATCAGGATAAATACTTCTGTTTCCCTTTACCAGTATTTAAGATTATGATCTGCTTTTCTGTTTTCTTTCAAGGAAAAATATTTATTATTAAATGCCATTATCAGTTTCTGATTTGGACTACAGTTTTACAGAATTCAATCCACTGTGTTTTTATTCATGTCACAGCTAAAAGAAATGTCACATACTTCAAAACAGATTGAGAATGACCAACAGTAAGATAGACTAGTAAGATTACTGAACTTTAAAGGGAAACAAGAAATCCTTTGGGAATTTAGGCAGACAAGTATTTGATAAATAAGGGGAAAATTAGATTATTGCTAGATTTTTTCAATCTTAAGCCAGTATATATTTAAGACATTTTGAGGAATTCAAATGTGGGCTTAAGAACTCATATCCAGCAGGAATTTCAGTTATGAATGTTACCAACTGTAATTAACATACAAGAAATAAGGAAATGTTGTTTCCATGAACTTTTTCCTAAAAAATCTACTAGAGAACATTCTAGATAAAAAGACTTGGGAGACATCAACATTAAGAGTGATGCTGCGCATAAAACTTATTGTCACCTTTAGATATAAGTGTAAACGAGGTTAAAGTAAAGAGAAAATGCAGTATGGCTGTCTGCTCTGACGATGCTGGTCAGGTACAATGCTTAAAAATGGGGAGAGATGGGAAGAACATATGCAAGAGTTTTAATCTGTTTTGGCAATTGGAATTCATTATCTTAGCATCATCTTTCTGAAACTGGTTTGTATCAGCTGGGATAGAACAGAGGGGAATTCCAAGACTTTGTAATTTTGTTCCTTAATAAATAAGATTCTTTACATGGGAGAAAGAAATTACAGAAGCAAGATAGAAAAGGGTAGGAAAATCCTTGTAGTATAAATTTGAAAAAGAAATATTAGTATGATAGAGCACCTTATCTTAAATATTCTTTTTTCCTCTTATTTTTTGTCTCCATACCTCTGCCTCTTCCTGTCTCCTCTTCACCTATCTGTATCTTTGCTCTGGCCATAAAAATGATCATACATTTGCCAGTCCTGGCATCAAGTTTGTTGTCTTGAAATACTGTTCTAACTGAATTGTCTATTTGCAGGTCAGGACAGGAAATATATAACATGAGTCCATAACATCTTCTCATTACCAACAACAGCCAAGCTGCCAAAGACTACCACGTTATGTCAAAGGACATGGGAGCAAAAGTGAGGCGGTTTCCACTGGCCTGAGTTGAGCCAGCAAGTCCATGGGCCTTTCAGTTTTTTTTATTAGGAAGGCTTCATACACAGAGCAAAGTGTGTGCTCTTGTGGTCACACTCCAGATACTACCGTTGAAACTTTGCTGATCTGGATTTATCACACCCATCTAGCTCTCTACCCAGGAATCTTATGTTGTTTGATGCATTTCAGAGTAAATTGCAGCCATTGGTACCCTTCCTCCTAAATGCATCAACAGGAAAATATCCACTTTTAAAACACAAAACCAGAAGTTTTGTTTTAATCTGTTTTGGCAATTGGTGACCTTGGTAACAGCCTGAGAGCTGGAATAAGCAAGTCTAATCAAGGCAGGGACTAAGGACAGCTGGAGACAAAGTTCATAACCTTGACAGTCACCTAGGGCCACTGTGTTCCCGCTCAGCCGTTTATCTTCACATGTACAGGCTTTCCCGTTATCTCTGACTTCATTGCTACTGGATCCTTTGTACAATGGAGTAGGAAGTTCCCCATATTGCATTTTTAACTTGGGATAAAGCAGCTGCTTCTATGTTAGGCTTCAAGTTTGTAACGACAGAGGGAAAAATCATCAGCAAGTTGTTCTCCGAGACTCATCTTGTCCCCTTTGATCTGGAGAAAGTCACCAGCTTTGCCTTCCACATTCGAGACAGGCAGTACCCCTGGAGCTCTCTCCTCCCTCTGCTTAAAGCTTTATCATCAAGGAACTTGACAGTGCTGCAGCCCCTTCTGGAAAAGCCCCCACACTCAGTGTCACCTTGGCCTGGCTTGTTCCCACCAGAAATTGTGTGTTTATACAGAACTGTGTGTATGCTTCTATGTACACTATGCATCACACACACACACACACACACACACACTTCTGCGTGAACCACCTATCAATCTACCCAAGCAGTTTTCCACAGCTACCTCTGCTAAAGGTAGACCACGATGAACTGATGAACTCTCCTCTCCACAGCTCCTTGTAGAAGCTGGTCAGTTTCTAGTTTCCTTGCTTTGGTCAAGGATTTGGAATGATAAATTCTCAATAACTTAGTGAAGAGCCAGGAGGATTCTGAGACACTTGCCTTCTAACTTTATAACTTAGCCACAATTTAGGGGAATAATTAAAAATTTCGCTTAATTTTTTTTTATTTTTGAATTTAAAAACATTTACTTAACAAAAGAAAATGGTATACACTTATCATGTACATACAACATGATGTTTTGAAATATGTGCACACTGTGGAATAGTCATATTGAACTAATTAAGTGCCTCTTGTACTTAACTTTGTTTTTGGGGTGAGAAAACCTAAAATTCGCTCTTGTAGCAATTTTCATGAATATAATGCATTGTTATGAACTGTGGTCACCATGTTGAACAACAGAGCTCTCAAACTTATTCCTAACTAAGTGAAATTGTGTACCCTTTGATCAATACCTATCCTAGTCTATTTTACTTTTGAAGAACCATGGAGATTTTTAGGACTAGGTTACATACTGCAAACCTGTATGTTTTGGTTATGACTTGAGTCCTTCATTCAGAGTTGGGGCAAGATGGAACAGAAACTGTGTTTGGATTCTATGGGCATAACTAATGCTAATGCAATGAAATGTTAGGGGGAGATATGGATTAGTTAGATATAAGAGTATTTTCTAATAGAAATAGCTAGGCTAGTTACAAGATGGAAATGGGAAAGTATTTATATTATTATTGAAGTTGCAAAGTAGATTTGAACATTGATTATCTTCTAAAATTAGGTGCCCATTAGGGGTTCTTCCAACACTTTAAACAACTCATAATAAGTCTTAGGAAGGGGGTGGTTAGTCCCAGGTAGCTTCGACAGTTCAACTCTACCCAATATTTATGATCATGACATGAGTTTGTTGCTTGGTCTCTTTGTCCACCAGCCACACAGATAAAAGGCAACACATAAATTAAAGCAAGCAATAAAGTCACATTGTGTGACATGGGTGGGTGGAGAACAGTTGTAGAGGCAAGCCAATATTCAGTTTCCAATCACAGGGGCTGGAAAAGCAATCTGTGCTGTCACAATGGGGAGGTGTCCACTGATGAATCAGGGGAGTGGAAAGCAAGGAACAGGAGTCAGAGATGACCAGAAAGGGGGTGGGCAGGTGAATTCCTGGAACAGGGAGCTCAGGTCTGTCCAAGCTTTTTATCTGATCCCAGTGTGCTTGCAGTGATGAGCTGGGCTCTTTGAAATTTAGTGCAATTTAATTTCAACTAATTTCACTTCACTTATCATCGGACATTTTAATTTATGTATTTTACATTATCCAATGACCATATGGTGCTTAATCCTCAAAACTGTCATATTTATCACATCTGGATAAATTTTTAAAAAATACATCAGTATGGCCAAGAAACCTTTGAATTAGGAAGCAGGGAACATAGCCCTCATAAAAACATTGCTATTTGGCCTTCAAAAAAGCATGAAAATTGATGACTCAGTTTTACCACCAGAAAAACATCTAGACTAAATATAAATGCCAAGATAAGATTTTCAAGTTTAAAATTATACTGTTGTGTATTTGTATCCCTTGAATTTCATTATTATGACCATGGCTCCTTGTCATGGTTCTTGGCATTATCTGTCAAATAGCCTATGACTCAGTCTTTGTTTTATGAAGCTGCCTTGGGCCAGGATTATAAACATTGGATAGAGACAAACTATCGAAGCCAATTATGTTTGTGACAGTCTAAAAAAATAGAGCCAATGACCTTTGAATTTCTTTGAATCCCTGACTTGTTAAGATATTGTGCTGTTGGTTTTTAGGAGAATGGGCCTGGTAGAATTTATCACCCTCCTCAACAGGTTGCTTCTGGT
Source organism: Sciurus vulgaris (assembly GCF_902686455.1). Taxonomy (NCBI): domain Eukaryota; kingdom Metazoa; phylum Chordata; class Mammalia; order Rodentia; family Sciuridae; genus Sciurus; species Sciurus vulgaris. Next base: position 1,339,964 of record NW_027632875.1, on the reverse strand, counting down.
GTCATTGTCCTACTGCAGGTCTTCTTTCCAAGTCAATTGTTTAAAACTGTGGTAAATTATCCTGCTATGGTTTATATGTTCAGTATCCCCAGAGTCTCCTGTGTAAATGCAGGAATATTCAGCAGTGAAATGACTTAATTGTGAAAGCTCTCACCTAGTCAGTCCATCCTAGTTGGAATGGACTGACTAGGTGGTAACTGTAGGCAGGTGGGTTGTGACTTGAGGAAGTGTCATTGGGGGTGTGACCTAGAAGGGTGCTTTGACCCTGAGGCCCCTTCTACCTTCTTTCTCTCTGCTCCTGACCACTCCATGAGCTGAGTAGCTTTCCTCTGCTGGGCTCTTGACTGTTCTGCCATGCTGATCTGCCTCACCTTGGGCCCAGAGCCATGAAGAGGGCTGTCTGTGGACCAAAACCTCTGACATTGTGAGCCCTCAATGAACTCCCTCCTCTAAGTTGTTCTTGTCAGGTGTTTTGGTGACAGTGACACAAGAGCTGATTAACACATACCTACCATAATGCTGGTCATTTTACCATCCATGGGTGTCTAATTCAGGGGCATCAAACCACACTCACATGCTTTGTGACCAACAACACTACCCATGCCCAAAACTTTTTCATAAGTCCTGATATTTATAATCCTGCTCCAAGGCAGCTTCATAAAATAATAAATTTCCCTTCATAAGATATGGTAGCTTCTGCTACAGTTTGAATTTGAACGTTTCCCAAAGTCACATTGTGTTCAAGGATTGGTCACCATCTTTGGCACTATTGGGAGGTAGTGGACCTTTCAGGAGGTAAGGCCTAGTAGAGGAACTTATGTCACTGGGGATGTGTCCTTGAAGGGGATGTTAGGGTCTGACCCCTTCCTCTTTCTCTCTTACTTCTTGGCTGCTGCTAGGTCCACCAGGTTCCTCTGCTGTGTGCTCCTATCATGATATTCTGCCTCATCACAGGTGAGCAAGCGAGAGAATCAATTGACCATGGCTTAAAGATCCAAACTGTGAACCAGAATCAAACTTTCCTCCTACAAGTTGATTATTTCAGTTTGTCATAGTGACTAATGTCTCCATTCTACTTCCTGTCTATAAATTTGACAACTCTAGGTATTCATGTGAAAAGAAAACATCACAAATATCTGCCCCTTATATCTAGCTTACTTACTGAGCAATGTTTCAGCATATATCAAGATTTCATTCCTTTTTACAACATTCCATTTTTTTATTATTTTTATTTAGCTTTTAATTTTTTTGCAGAATGCATTTTGATTCATGTACACAAATGGGGTACATAATTTCATTTCTATGGTTGTACACAATTCAGATTCATACCATTTTTGTAATACATACATGTTACATAGGGCAATGATATCTGCTCTCATTCCACCATTTTTTCCTACCCCCCTCCCTCTCATTTTCTTTCTACATATTTTAAACTTCCCCCATTATTCTCTCATTCCCCACTCCCACCCCCATTATATATCATCCCCACTTATCAGGGAAAACATACAGCCTTTGGGTTTTTGTTTTTTGGCTTGGCTTATTTCCCTTAGCATGATATTCTCCAATTCCATCCATTTATTTGCAAATGCCATAATATATTCTTCTTTATGGCTAAAAAGTATTCCATTGTATATAATACCAGAGTTTCTTTATCCATTCATCTGTTGAAGGGCACTCTAGGTTGGTTCCACAATCTAGTTATTGTGAACTGAGCTGCTATAAACATGATGTGGCGTGTTACTGTAGTTTGTGATTTTAGATCCTTGGGTATAAACTGAGGAGTGGAATAACTGGGTCAAAAGGTGGAACACATTCCATTTTATATTTATACCACATATTGTTACTCATTATCTGCTGAAGAACACTTGGGTTGACCATACCTTTTATTTATTGCAAAGAATGCTGTCATGAACATGGTATAGAAATATATGTTCATGGTCTTGCTTTCAGTTCTTTTGAATTTATGTTTAGTGGGATGGATCATTGGGTCCTGTGGTAGTGTTGTTTAATCTTTTGAGAAACTCTCAAGGTATATTCCACAGTAGATATACAATTTTACTTGCCAATCAGCAATGCATGAGGGTTCCAATTTTCAACACTTTTTATATCCTGTTTGTTTCTTAAATTAATATTATAACATTTGGTATAGGTGTGAAGTGATATCTTACTGTGGGTTTCATTTGCATTCTCTAATGACTCACAAAGTTGAACATCTTTTCACATAGCTATTAGCTGTTTCTGTATCTTCTTTGAAGAAAATGTCTACATAAATCATTTGCCTGCTTTTGCATTAGGTTTTTCATGTTGAGTTTGAGGAGATTTTTTTTTTAAATATGTTCTGGATATGAATTTCTTAGCAGAGACATAATATGTGACTATACGGTTGCCTTTGATTTACTTGATAATGTATTTTGATGAAAGGAAATTCTTAATTTACTTATTAAGTAAATTAATCCAACCAACTTACATAATTTTTTCTTTTGTTGTCTGTGCCTTTGGGATAATGTCCATGAAATCAAAGGTCACGAAGATTTTTCCCAATTCTTTCTTCTAAAAGGTTTGTTGTTTTAGCTCTTCTGTTTAGGTCTTTGGCCCATTTTTACTGTAATGTATAAGCTGCTCCCCTTGCCATCAGGTACAGCCATTTTGCCTGCCTCCCAACCACTTATCAATCTGTGAACATCCTAGCTAGCTATTGGTTCATCAGTCAGCTTGCAAGTATCCTTCTCTGATATTGGCCCCTCTTGGCCCGGTGGAATTCAACTGTTGTACTGTAGCTTCCCCGCCATCTTTTTCCCCTGCCTTCTGTCTGTCCTACTCACTTTTCTCTATCCTCCTGGCTTTCCACTCTCTCTAACGTGAGCCCTTTCTTTTCCTTTCTGTTTTCCACTAATTTTTCTTTCTTACCCTGCAGGGAGACACTCTGTTTGCTTAATAAATTCCCTTATGTGATTTCCCGTGTCCGACGTGGTTTTGTGGGATTTCCTTACAATTTACGTATGGCATAAAGTAATGGTTCAATTTATTCTTTTGCATGTGAATGCCCAGTTGTCAAAGCACTATTTGTTAAAAAAGATTGTCTCTCTCCATGGAGTTCTTGGAACCCTGCTTGGAAATCCATTGATCAGGTAAGTGATCATATATTTCTGGAGCCTCTATTGTATTCCATTAGTCTGTATGTCTGTCCATCAGTCCCTAGGTATATCTTTATGCCAGTTCTATATTGTTTTGATTACTATGGCTTTGTAGTTAGTTTCAAAGTTAGGGACCGTGAGTCCTCCAACTCATTCTTCCTTTTCAAAATTGTTTTGCTACTCAAACCCCAGGTGATCATCTAAAAAGATTCCTAGAATTTTGTTGTATCTATATATAATTTTGTTGGCACTGACATATTAACAATGTTCGAATGTGTTTCATCTACTTAAGTCTTTAATTTTCATTCAGCAATGTGTTGTAATTTTCAGTGTAGAAGTCTTTTACCTCCATGGTTAGATTTATTCATAAATATTTCTTCTTTGATGCTATTCTAAATGAAATGGTTTTCTTAGCATTCTTTGAGGCTTTATTGCTGGTATGTAGAAATACAACTGCTGTATATGTGTTGACCGTACCTGAAACTTTATTTAACTGTATTGTTAGCTCTTAAAACTTTCTTGTGTATGTTGGGATGTTCTATATGTAGGATCATGTCAGCTAGGCATAGGCATAGTTTACTTTTTTGTTTTCCCATTAGTATCCCTTTTATTTCTTTTTCTTGTCTAGTAGCTTGGCTGGAACTTCCAGTGTAATTTTGAAGAGTGACCACTGATGGTGGACTTTATTGTCTCATTTCTGCTCTTAGAGGGAAAGTTTGCAGTCTTTCACCATTGAGTATGGTATTAGCTGTGGAATTTTTACAAATGCCTCTTCATCATGATGAGAAATCATCACCATATTCATATTTTTCTGAAATTTCGTTGAAAAGTTGTGAAGTTGACAGTGCCTTCTGTGTTAGATGAGATGATCATGTGAATTTTCCCCTTCATTCTTTAATGTGATATATTTATATCGATTAACTTTCTCATGTTGCATTAGTATTCTAATCTTGCATTCTTGAGATAACTCCCGTTGGTTGTGGTGAATAATTCTTTTAATATGCTTGTTGGATATGATTTGATAATATTTCGATGAGGACATTTCCATCAATATTCATAAGGGATATTATAATGTTCTTGTGATGTCATTATCAGACTTAGGAGAGTAATGCTGAGTTCATTGAATAAGTTAGAAAACAATTTCCTTCTCTTTGTTATTTAGAAAGATTTTTAGAAGGATTGGTGTTCATTTTTAGAAGGATTGATAGAGACATCTGGTTCAGAACTATTCTTATTCGGTAGAGGTTTTTAATTGTTTAGTGGCTTAATAACTTGTTATAGGTCTGTTGAGATTTTCTATTTCTTCTCAAGTCAGTTTAGATAGTTTCATGTTTCAAGGAATTTCTTCATGTCCTTTAGAATATCTAATTTGTTGTTTCATAACTGCAGTATTCTCTGGATCCTTTTTATCTTCGTAAAGTTGGTGATAAAGTGTCACCTTCCTTTCTTTTAAAAAAAAATTTAAGTTGTAGATGGACACCTTTTTATTTTTAAAAGTGCAGATAGATGCTCACGCATGCTAGGTGAGGGTTTTACCGCTGAGCCACAACCCCAGCCCCTCACCTTCATTTCTGATGCTAGTTTTTAGTGTTTTTGCTTTCCTTTTTTAGATACTTAGTAATGTTTTGTCAATATCGTTGACCTTTCAAAGAATAAATTTTTGGTTTCTTTGATTTTCTCTTGTCTGAGTTTTTCTGGTTTTTATTTTGTTTCTGTCTACTCCACTTTTATTTTCTTCTTTCTGCTAGTATCATGTTTAATTTTCCCTTTTTTTGTTATTTTCTTAAAGTGAAAATGTAGGTTACTGATTTGAGATGTTTTTTAATGTGTCACTGTAATGGGTAGCTAACTCAGGCCTAGATACAAAATAATCCAAGAACACTGTCCTGGAAAATTAGTGCCTGGAAAGGGAGAGTTCCCCCCACCCCCCTTTCCAGCCAGCTATGTTTTCAGGGATGTAAAGCACCATTCACTCCTACCTTTTGGATTGTAAATGACTTTCCTTAGATCTGACTATTTTCCTTTGAAGTGTAAATGCCCCTGTGAGGGCTCCAGGCCCCAGGCTAGAGATTTACAGAAGACCTTGGAAGAGGAACCAGTTTTGCTTATGCCACTCTGCTTCTGTAAACATGCTTCCTGCTGAAAACTCTTACACACAATCACATATCTTTTTTTTTTTAACCCTGTGCACAACCATGTATGGTTTTAAACTAGAACATTTATAACACTAGATAGCCTATGAATGTTGTGAAAATGGTAAGGGGCCCTCAGAATCTGGGTGCGCATCTCCTCTGGGCCCACCAGCATAAAATTAAGTTTGGTTTCTCCTGTTCTTTGAGTTTCTTGCCTAATTCGGCAACATCACTACAGCTATAAATATTCCTCCAAACACTACTTTCACTGAATCCTCTAAGTTTTGATAAGTTATATTTTCATTTTCATTTAGCTTTAGGTATTTTTCCAACTTCCCTTGTGGATTTTTTCTTTGACTTATTGGTTGGTTAAGAATATAATGTTGTTTAATTTCTATATTTGAATACATTTTCCATTTTTCTTTCTATAATTATTTTCTAACTCCCTCCAGTTTTGGAGAAGTACTTTTTTTAGGGTGTCTATCTTTTGCAATCCATCGAGATTTGTTTTGTGTCCTAACATAGCTTAGCTTGTACTAAATAATGCCCAGGTGCAATGGCCGTGCAGTGTTAGCTGTACAACTCAGGTCTAGTTAGCTCATTTTGTTGTTTTGTGTTCTCTTTTCTTCTTACTTCTCATATTTATCTGGTCTGGTTGACCTGTTCATTATTGAAAGTGGGAGAACTGTCTATTTCTCCTTTAGGTTTGTTCAGGTTTTCTTTATGTATTTTGAGGGTCTGTTCCCTTGGTGCACAATGTATCTAGTTGTAAAATTCCCATATATCCTGTTGCATTAAACTCTATTAATATAAATATGTCTTTCTGGTCTCTTATAAACTATCTGGATTCTAATTCTCTAGACTTACATTCTATGTTTCTGGTATTAGCATAGCCATTCCAGCATTCCTGTCATTAATGTTTTCATTGAATAACTTTTTTTTATATCTTTTGTTTTCAATCTGTTTGTGTCTTTAGGTCTAAAGTTAGTCTCTTATAGATAGCAGACAGTTTGATCATTCAAAAAAATCTACCCTGCTAATATGTTTTTTGGTTGGTGAATTTAATCCATTTATAGTTATAGTTATGTAATTGCTGGTAAGGAGGGACTTCCATTTTTTCCAATTGTTTCCTATATTCCTATATGCCTTTAGCCTCTTTGTTCCTAATTTTCTCCTTTATGGTACTTTATGTCCTTAGTTCTCTCTCTCTCTCTCTCTCTCTCTCTCTCTCTCTCTCTCTCTTTCACTCCTCCCTCCCACATTTTAATTCTTTTCTCCTTTTCTTTTCTAATGTGTGTATGCTATAGGTATTTTCTTTGTGGTTATCAGAGGTGTTTTGATGTATAAATTAAAATATTTTCCTACTTTTAAGTAGCAGCACAAGGATTCTGATCTTGGATGTATGGAGGTTGTTTCCTCAGGCACCAAGCAATCGGTTACACAGATCTTCCAGGGGACACCAGCTGAACTTCTTCTATTCAATTGCATTCTGGCATTATCTATCCGGACGTGGTATTATATCCCGCTGATTGAGGGCTCAACACCACAGACTGACCTCTTGTTGAAGCCTGGTTTTCTTTTTTGCTTCTAGTAAAATATGAGAGGAGAGAGATGAATCAAAGAAGAAGTAGCTGAGGTAATTGGAAGCAGAATTTGAAGATTTAGCAAATTCTCAGCCTATACATTTTGCAAAAACAGAGAAAGCATGTTTTGGAGAGAACATGAAGGGTACAGCCAGACAATGACTCCATCAAGATCACAAAGTCTAGACATGGGATTATAGCAGCTGAGAAACTCCAGTCTTGTCCACAAGGAACAGAAATTGTGTGAAATAAAGGTACCCTTTTGGACTTTTGTGTGGGACAATGGAGCTATCTGTAAGTATGCTTTATCCACCAAGGAAAGGGAAGAATGATACCTGAGCTTTGGAAATCAGGAGGGCTGCCATGTTGATCACAGGTCCCAGGAGGGTAGGATAGACAGATAGATAGTAAAATAGGCAGACAGTTAAAGAACCCATCCCCCCAAAAAGAGGCATCTCTAAGTGAACAGGCTACTCCATGAAATTAAGCTGTAGAAACATTCCAAATATTCTGGCCGACTGCTTTGTCCCAGGTGTTGAGAGCTACAAACTCAAAGGCTAATCAATCAGAATGTTTCAGACCAAGCCAATAGCCTGAATACATTCCCCATACTGGTTGAGCATAGGTTTTGACCACTAGCCTTGGTCAATACCTTGTCACATAGATTTTGACCAATAACCTTAACCTGGTAGCTATGTTAACACCTAGACTAGCACAACTAATGTTAATCTGCTATCAGGTACCCTCTCACCCACAATGAGTTCTGCTTTTCTTCTAACTTAATTAAATCCCACTCCTTTCACTCTCCATGGATTTCATTCTTCAGATTTGTGAGACAAGAACCCAGAAAGAATTGCCATGAGTTGCTAGGAACTGCTGCAATACTGGGGAGCATAGATCACCACTGAGAGCTGCAATGCTCCTCTCCATAGTAGTGGAGAAGAATTTGGCATTGCTAGATGCAATCTTTACAGTTGATGCTGACAGACATCCCCCTGCTGTGATGAACTGCAAATACTAAAATGGGCTTCTTGGACTGCAGAGGTCTGGAACTTACGCAGACCTTACCTGCTGGTAGAAGCAGAGAATCTGGTTTTGTCTGAAAATATGGTTTCACAGGGGTCAAGTCTGTTTCATCCTTGGCTTCAAAGTTTTGGGCATCTTCCTTGGTTTTAATTGGTCTGCCTGCCCTTGGCCCATGCCAGGAACTGGGTCACTGCAAAGAGCTTCAGGAACTGACTGAACCTTCACATAGAGCTTTGTGTGGGAGCACTGACCAAGATCGGGGATCACAGGGTGACAGTATTGGCCCAGTGGACCTGGAGAGCAGAGGACTGAGCCAAAGGGGATCATTCTTGACCTTAAGATCTGATGGAATTCATTTGTAAGTAT